>NW_015169175.1:1865931-1878924 GCF_001447785.1 Gekko japonicus
CATTCCTGGAGGGAAACTTCCCTTTAAATGGTTTTTTGCAAGCGGAGCACTGGCGCCCCACATGCCTGAACTCCAAGCGTCAAATTCGCTGCTTGGAGTTCAGGTGTGCGGCCGGTGGCTGTCTCTTTCCATCCCCTCCTGCAAGATTTAAAGGGCCCTCCAGCTGACTGGTCGGCCACATGTTCCTGCCAATCAGCTGGAGGGCCCTTTAAATCTTGCAGGAGGGGAGGGAGAGGGGTGGCCATAGGTGGTCACTATTGTGGGTGGGGCTTGGGGGCGGGGCTTTCCCTGACAGCCATCTGGCCAACGGCAGGAAGGAGCCCTGCCCCCACCTGGGGACTGGCATCCCTACTGATTCTCCAGATTAGAGTCCGCTGCTCCTAACCACTATACCAGACTGGATAGGTGGGCTAGTTGTATTGAGCAACACCTAGGTTATACCAGCCTTCCTCCAGAAGAGCTCAGGTGGTATATACATGATTCTCCCCACAACAATACTGAAGTAGATTGGGCTAAGAAAGTAACCTGCCTACAAGCCAGCATGGAGCTCTCCCAGAATCACAACTGTTCTACAGAAATCAGTTTCCCTGGAGAAAATGGCAGTTTCAGACTTCTGTGTTTTCCACAGAAATGATGTAGTGATGCAGCTGACATCTCACTCCCCATGTCCCCACCCCAACCCTCCTGCTGGTTCCAAGCTCGGCCACGGCCACACAACCTTCGGCCCAGGGCCTCCTCTCCCATCTCTCCCTGTTGCTTTTTCTTCCTGCCAGCCGTGCAAACCCATTAGAGTTGTGACTCACTTTGGCCTCCTGATCAGCAGTTTGAAAGCCACTGCCTTAGAGCATCCTTTTATAAAGCTTCTCCAAAAGGTGCTGCTCGCAAGATCCAGACCAAGTAAGAGCCTGTCCAGAGTAGCAAGAAGAGATATTATGCTTACTCACTGTCATGTTGACATTTTGGGAAACAGGAGTTAGGATCCTTGTCTCTGGTAATGGAGTCACTGAGGTTTATAGTATTCGACATACTAGGATCACATCCCTAACCCATGCTAACAAACAGAGTGCATTACTAATCCTATGTGACAAGGCCAAGTGATAGAAAATAATGTTTGTGTTCCCCGCCCCAGAAGATAGAGAAGCATGCATTAAAAATTATTTTGAATTTCTCATCCCTGCTGATTCAACCACAAATTAAACATTTTGATTTAAACACCTTGATTTCACTTCTCACATGGCTTATATTCCTTATTCTTTATTTTCCTATCATTTTCTCTCGTTATGTTCCATAAGAGTATGTATTTTTCCACATTCCGGCTCCACAGGAGGCAGCCAACAGCCTGCCTCCTAGGGGGCCGCCTTTGCCTCCTCGTGAGGAGGAACAGAGGAAGGGCTGCGGTGCAGACTCAATTCCAAAAGGGGGAGCGGAGCCGGCGCTGTTCTTAATGGCTGGCTCCACTCTTCCCCTTCAGTTGATCACCTCATGCTCAGCCCACCCACCCGGCCTGTATGTAGTGTAAGCACAGGCTGGTTGCCCCTTTCCGGGGGGGAGGGGTTAGGATTTTTTGCCGCTTCTCTGATTGGCTGTTGAGAAGTGGTCTTTTTTGCCTACCCTGAACTGCTGTCAGTGGACTGAGGAATCGGCTTGGGTTGGGGCCTTGAGTTAGATCGTCATTTTATCAAGGGAGAATTAGGTTGAGATAAAGTTCAGCGGCTACATAAGCACCAATCAATAACCCCGTGGGGGGGGTATTGGGTTCTGTGGGATCAACCCTGCAGCCGTGCGGCCAGGGATGAGGCTTGCAGACTGCTTCTGGGGGATGACCGATGGAGACTCTGCGCTGGCCATGCGGTGGTGATGGAGGGCTCCTCGAGGCGCATCCCAATCATTGGCTTGGCTGGGTTTGCAAGCGATTTACGATTGGCTCCAACTCGGGGCCTGGGTGTCTTGCCTGTTATACGGTTAAGGATGGGGTCAAAGCGACACCAGGCCTTGACCGTGCCACCGTTTATGTTTGCCCTTGCCGTTACTTTAACATGTTAAATAAAGTGGCCTTAGTTTCATCCAACCTTGGTTGTCTGACTCTTTCTTCAATCTGAGGGGGCAATGTTCATGAGTCAATTGTGTGTCAGATTACACCTAAATTACTTCTATAAATATACCTATATTTCTAAATATAAAAATTATATACACATATGTTGTTTGTATCAATGACCTACTTTGCACAGAAAGACATGGAAAATTCCTTGAAGGAGTCATCTGTGTCGACTTTGAAAGAAGCAATTGTGAAGTCCATCTGAGGAAGTTTTTCTTGGATCTGAATGATTGTGGCAGCATGCCTTTTTTTTTTTAAAGTAAGGTGCTTAAATGGCGATAATGTTAGTGGACAGGATGAATTATTTATACCAATTTCAATCCAGTATCCAACTCTTAGTAGTTAACACTGACAATTTTCATTGGGAGAGACTGGGGGAAACTATCCCTCTAGTCTTAGACTTCTTGGTGGCTTTCAGTACCATCAGTCATGGCATCCTTCTGGCCTAGCTACTTTTGTGGGTCCATTCCTGCCAGGCTGATCAATATTCAATGGTGGTAGGGTGGCCAGCCCCCAGTGAGGGTTCCCTCACTTCTGGGGGCTACAATCTGCTGCTGGCCATGGCTGGCAGGGGAAATCCCACCCCCAAATAGGCACAACATTGGGCGATCTCCCCGACGTGATGATGTCACCCAGAAGTGACATCATTGCATTGGCAATGTCACATGCAATATTCTGGTTTTTGGACAAACGATGGTTCTGAAACAAAAAAAACATAGAGTTTTTGCCCCAAAACAAGAGTGTCATGTGCGATGTTGCCAACACGATAACCTCCTTTCCATTTGACATCATCATGTTGGGACACTGCTCGATGATGTCCCCCCCCGAATGCCCTCCAAATCCCCCCACTGTGACAGCAAGAGGACCTGACAACCCTAGGTGGTGGAGGTGGGGAACACCAGTTTGGATCCCTGGCATTTGCCCCATGAGATCCCACAGGGATATATTTTATTTCTTAAATCTATTAACATATACACGAAATTGTTGGGAATGCTTTTCCAGAGATTTGGTATGCATTACCATCAATATGATACCTAATTCTGTTCATTTTCAGCTTGTTAAGTGCTTTGAAAGTGCTGGTGGGCTAGATGAAAGATACATGGAAGCTTAGATAAAAGATAGGTGGAAGTTTGAGAGCCAGTTTGGTGTTGAGAGCCAGTTTGGTGGTGTAGTGGTTAAGTGTGCGGACTCTAATCTGGGAGAACTGGGTTTGATTCCCTACTTCTCCACTTGCAGCTGCTGGATGACTTTGGGCAAGCAACAGTTCTGTCAGAACTGTTCTCTCAAGGACAGTTCTGGAAAGAGCTCTGTCAGCCCCACCTACCTCACAGGGTGTCTGTTGTGGGGGAGGGGAAGGGAAAGGAGTTTGTAAACTGCTCTGAGACTCCAAGTGAAGGGCGGGGTATAAATCCAATCTCCTTCTCCTCCTCCTCTTCTTCTTATAGGCCAGATGTTCATCTTCATGTAAAAGGTCTGTGGATCTTTCTTCTCTTGTAGGTTAACATGAGGCGGCCTTGGCTGGGAGGGAGGGGTATAAATTTGATAAATAAATAAATATCTCAACATCATTGGTATAGCTTTAATGGCTAAGGTTAATTTTTTTTAATGGGCATGGGACCGATGGCATACTGGAGACAGATATAAAGCAGAAGGGCACAAGTTCATTTGGACTGGTTTTACTGGATTTCTATCTATCCTTTTTCTAAAATGGGGTAGGGTTAGAAATTGTAATAAGTTTTTAAAAACTAAGGCACTATTTCAACCATTTCCCTTAAGGCATTAAGTATGTACTTGGCAAAGTTGGCTCTTGCCATGTTTTTGTACAGTTTTGTTTTAAAACTAGCTCTTTTGTCATTTCTAATTAGTTTAAATTTAGATCTAACTCTTCAGTGCTGAACTGAGTAGGTTAGCAAGACCAGATAAGGTCAAAGCCATCAATCTATTGAACTAGCACAACCAAAGCCTTGAATTCCTTATGCAAATTAGTGAGCTGTATCAATTGTCTGAATATAGGTGGTATTGATCAGACATCAAATCATTAAATGCTTCTTCAGTTGCTTTGTTTCCTTTTACAGTTCATAGAACTATAAAACTGGGGAAAGAATCAAAGGATTATTTTAAAAGTGTTGTCTTGGCAATCACAATTCTGTCATTTCAGCACCTGAAATAGTTATTTGAATTAGATGATTAATAAAACTAAAACGACAACACAATCACTAACAACGGATTAAGCTTCTCATTACAAGTGTTAATACATCTAAATCATGGGTTGAATTCTGCCTATATGAGCAAGAGGAGGTAATTTTCACCGGTTTCCCCTCCCAAAGCAGACCAGCTTTCCCAAATTATTCCCCACCTCCAAGGAACAGCATGGGGGGGGGGCATTTTGGGCTGCACTAGGAAGGAAGAAGAAGGGAAGTCCTGCTTCCACAGATATAGGTTGTTCCATCCATGGAAATTTTAGATAGGAAGAAGAGACATTTTACCCACAAGTATTAAAGGCCAGGTTCTGCCCACAAGCAGTGCCCCAGGAGCCAGGTTTTTGTAAGGGTGTCAGTAGTGGAGGGAGGTATGCAACATGAGCTCTTTCTATGTGAACCTGGGCTTCTTATACTATCTCACAGGTAGGAACCATGGGACAAAAGAGACTGATCTATGGGAACAAATACATTTCGATATGTGTCCATAGTCACATATCCAGTTCTCTGCTATGTACCCACAGAAATTATGTAAATCACCGTAAACAGATATAAGTCTGGCTGCCCTATAAGAACCATATTTCCACAAAAACAATTTTTAGCGTGAGTTCCCATGGACTGAATCCCACTTCCTCAGATCCAAGAGGAATCTAGTACACAAAACCTTGGCTGAAAGAAAACACAGCCTTTAGGGTGCCAGAAGACTTCAGTTTGCTTCCATTATGATAGATTAACACAGTTATGTTTTTGGAATTTGAAATACATGATGATTTTTGGTACTCATAACAATGTTGTAGAACATGATATTGTGCATTCCCTCAGAATATTGGCACACAGAACTAGATACACTGGTCCACTTAGCTTGGCATATAAAATGGTCTTTCAGGCTTACATTTTGATGACATTAATGCAGACGTTTTGGTTTCATTACTGTGATCACTTGAACAATAACTCGCAAAAGAACAAAGTCAGCTTCTATTTCCAGCTGAGAGATAATCCAAAAGTGTTTTGTAGATAAAATTTAAGCCCTTATTCAGGGTTGCTGCCATTGAAGTGTGGAGAACATGTACTCTGCTGTGCATGAAGGTGTTCCTCACCATCGGAATACATGAATGACACCGTTAGGTGAACCCTAATATCTCCGAGGCTTAATTACCATAATATGTGGTTGAGCCAGAGGACACACGGAGCTAGGGACAAACAGCACCCCCCCTACTGTTTCTACTGGTAAAAACCAAATATGCTTCAGTTAACACCTTCTTGAGTTTTCATATCCCAGAACACTATTTTAAAATATAGCTCTTTCAAAAAGAGGTGCCTAAAGGAAAGGTGGTATGTGGGTCTACCTGAAGCTAGAATCATGCATCCAGTTCAAGAAGTAATACTCATCATGCTCATGCTACGGTAGGATATTCAGTGAGAAGGGGCCATGCCTTAATGAGAGAACATCTGCTTTGCATTCAGAAGGCTCAGTCATTGGCATCTCCAGTAAAAAGGACCAGGTAGAAGGTGATGTTGAACACCTCTCCTTGAGCCCCTGGAGAGCCACTGCTAGTCTAAGTAGACAATGCAGACCAAAGGTTTGACTCAGTATAAAGTACCTTCATCTGTTTATGTGTTCATTCCCAGGGTCACCATTCTCTGATGCTTCCTGTTATGCCCGCTGACCAGGGGCCAGCGAATACTCCCGAGCTTGACTCTGTATGAACAATGGGGACTAGGCTCCTAGTCTCTCCACTTGGGAACCAATAGGACCGTGGCGGGAGATTTGAATCTTTCCCTCAGAGGTGCCTAAAGGAAAGGTGGTATGTGGGTCTACCTGAAGCTAGAATCATGCATCCAGTTCAAGAAGTAATACTCATCATGCTCATGCTACGGTAGGATATTCAGTGAGAAGGGGCCATGCCTTAATAAGAGAGCATCTGCTTTGCATTCAGAAGGCTGTCATTGGCATCTCCAGTAAAAAGGACCAGGTAGAAGGTGATGTTGAACACCTCTCCTTGAGCCCCTGGAGAGCCACTGCTAGTCTAAGTAGACAATGCAGACCAAAGGTCTGACTCAGTATAAAGTACCTTCATCTGTTTATGTGTTCATTCCCAGGGTCACCATTCTCTGATGCTTCCTGTTATGCCCGCTGACCGCCACCAGCTGCCAGCGAATACTCCCGAGCTTGACTCTGTATGAACAATGGGGACTAGGCTCCTAGTCTCTCCACTTGGGAACCAATAGGACCGTGGCGGGAGATTTGAACCCACCAATGGGACCTAGGGGGGTGTCCCCAGGTGTGTATATATGTGGCCAGCCGGCCAGTAGTTGTTGTCTTTGTTGTGTACGAGTAAACCATGCTGATCACTGCATCCGTCTCTGTGGTTTCTACATGTGTCTAACCCACTACAGTTCACTTCCCCTGCTCAAGCCCACATTACGCTTGCTCTACCAGGACCTTCCCAACAGTGAAGGACCTGCAAGGCCTCAGATTGGGGGAGGGTTTGCACCATATCCCTCCTCCCTTCCATACCCTCTGCTCACACACACTACCTGAACAAGAGTATTCCATCATCCCTGGCCTATTGCAGATCCTCCTTAAATAGGCCACCTATTCCTATGCCCTCCCATGGCTGGCTGCTCCTCTCTGTCCTTTCACCCAACCAGAAGTACCTTGGGATCCAGTCTCAGCTGCAGCTTCCCCGGGTTGCTCCCTCCCCCAGGCAGGGCTTGATGACTGACTGCCTCCACCTGGCTACCAAACTCAATTATTTAATGCTGTGGAGGTTCACTGGTTAAGATGCTGAACTGCATCTTGGAGTCTAGTCATGCACCTTGGAGTCTAGTCATGCTGGCCACATGACCACAGAAATTTCTTCGGACAGTGCTGGCTCTTCAGCTTGAAAATGGAGATAAGCGCCGTGCCCTAGAGTTGGATTCAACTGGCTTTCGAGCAAGGGAAACCTTTACCTTTACCTATGCAGCCCTGCCCTGTCTCTTTCAGGTGGACCTTGGCTGGGCTGTTGTAACTGCTGATTGGCTATGGTTTGTCTCAGCCAAGGTGAGTTGCCCCTGCAAGTCCAGGGTGTGTCCCCCCACTGGACACATACTTACTTAAATGGTTAGTATGTCTAACTGCATAGGATACTTTAACTGGAGAAATTATTCTTGGAAGAGTTTGGGTAGTAACCCAAGATTATATCTTTTCCCTCAAAGAAATGGGCTATATTTTGGCCAGCTAAAAATATTTGTAATTTTTATGTGGTGCTTCTGAAGAGATATTTCATGTCTTGTTTTATTTGAAGCTATTCTTTGAGTCTTCAATTCTTCATGAAAACAAGTTGTAGAGCTTATGGTATTGCTCTGGCAAAATGATTTCCATAAATAAAGCAAGATGCGATGGAAGGGAACATATATAAAGATTAATGCATCTGACTTTTAGGCATACAGTGACTAACTGCGATTCTTGAGACCTAAGTTATTGGAAAGAAAATCTCTGTTAAGGAAAACAGGCCACAAATCCAAAGCTACCTGAATAGCAAGGCAATTTACCTTCCCTTGATTTTAAAAAATGTCGCTTTAGAGCCATTTTCCTCAGGCTTATTGATTTCACATGTCATTTTGTACAATGACATAATGCGCTTGAGTACATGCGCCCACACACGTACATGCACAGAGGGTTGCAAAGGCTGTTGCCATTTATCATCCAGAGGTCTCACCACTGCCTTCAATGTGCAAAATTTCAAGGCTAGTGATCCTTTCAATCTAAATGCCAGGAATGAAGAAAATGGGCAGGTCCCGCAAGGGAGGGAAGCAGATTCCTATTGATTTCAATACAAATGGTTCAGCTGCAAGTATAAGGTAGGTCCTACACCAATCTTTATCTCTATGTCTTGAGTAAGATGTTAACACTTCCACTGGTACAATCCACAATGGTCTTACATCACAAAAATATTTTTTATACCTCATCCATACCACAAATAATGCTTTTCTTACCACATGAAGCTTAAAAAAGCTGTCCATTTTTGTTTTGTCATACCATAAATATGCGTGCCAACCAAATCTACAATCATGGCCTTCTAACCCCAGTAACTTATCATTTTCTAATTTCACCCACTGTTCCATCCAGGTTAGACAGACCGCTTCATAATATAGTCTAAGATTTGGTAGTTGTAGCCCACCTCTGTCTATACATTCGGCATCTTTTGGTGCCATCTGTTCTGTTCTGTGTGGATTACAGATAATGACAGGAGGGAGAAGGTTGTATACTTGAACAGGTGTAACTGGCAGACTAATCATCTTGGGCTTGAGTCCTACCAGTTTTTCAACTGGATACTGCTTGGTTTACCTTCTCCCTATAGTCCCTCTCCCATGTGGCTTTTGTCCTAACTGGTGGTCCCCATTTGCATGGCATAACCTATTGGGTGGTCAAAAGGGCATCTTCCTCTCTCTTGTGCCAGTCCAAAAGCTGATAGGATCCAACCTCTAAAGTTGTATACTTTTGAAATCTACAAGGATAGCCTGAGCTCCTGTGGAGGAGCTGTTTGCCAGGGGAGATGAGACAGGAGGAACTGAATCCAGTCCCACTCTGCCACTGCTCCCAACAGCCGACTGGTAGAAGGTTTGGTAGAGCTTCCAACACACAACTCTAAGTGTTGGATCAGGTGGGAGCTGCTATAAATGCAAACTGCTTAGACAGATCAGCCAGCTAATAAAACTTCATTTCACTTTGCCTCATATCTTCATTGGCGGCGGGGGGGGGGGGAGGTTGCTGGTACAATCAATTAATAATATGAACAAGAGTTGCATGTGCCACTTCAAACGAAGCCAGAAATGCTGAACCTGCCTGTAAAACAGGTTTTAGTATTCAGAATCCCCTGTTTTCTTTGAAGAGCTCCAAATGCCACTGGACTGGTGATGGTGGAAAGCGCTGTCAAATCAAGAGATCTTCAGAGGTGGTTTGCCATTCCCTGCTTCTGTGTCACACCCCTGGTATTCCTTAGAGGTCTCCCATCCAAATATTAGCCAAGGCTGACCCTGCTTAGCTTCTGAGATCTGACAAGATCAGGGTAGCCTGGGTTATCCACTGGATTGTTTGTGGATAACTGTGTAAGACTCCCCCCCCCCCCGCCGCCTACAGAGAGGGCCTCCCGTAGAGAGAGCTAGTTCAATGGAACTTCGCTTTGAGACCACATGCTTATCAGCACACACGCTGTACAATACAGTTGTATAGTTGAGCAGCAAATGGTTAGGAAGTTCTCTGACTAATCTCCTCTCCTTGTGTGGTTTATGTTACTCACAAAGGATGCTACAACATTACTGGAGGGCTTTGATTTTTGGAGGATTGTTACCCAACAGAGGTTATTCAAGAGGCTATAGCACATAACAGTAATCCATGGGACATCCATGAAGGGGATTTCAGAACCCATCTGTCAAGCAGATCTATTAACCGAAATACAACCAAGCATTATCAGTACCAGTAAATTGACCCCCAGAACTCTTTCTTATATTACACTTTGTTTTGTGGTATCTGTTTTTTTTCAAATGATAAATACCCTGCTCCTTTATGGAATGAATAATGCATTCATCTCAAGTAAAATAATATCAATCCAATCTTTTCTCAAAATGTAAAGTGGTTTTCAAGTTTTAAGGGTACAGTAGGCTTCCCTTAAAAAAAAAAGGCATCTGCAATCTCTTTAAAGTTTCTGCTAATATTTCCTTCACATCAATAGTTACGATGCCATTTTTCATTTTAAGGACATTTGCTTGTTGATATAATAATTCACTGCCTAATTTCATACAGAGTCCTCAACATGATAAATGTTATGTATGCAAAACTTGTCACTAAATAACAACAGCAGAGCTCTTCAGAGCTGCTCTAGACCCCCCAAATGTTATTTAATTTCAGTTGGAAAGGAACATGTAATTCCTTTGTGCTCTCTGACAGCACCAGGCTTCCTTTGC
This sequence comes from Gekko japonicus, assembly GCF_001447785.1. Taxonomy (NCBI): domain Eukaryota; kingdom Metazoa; phylum Chordata; class Lepidosauria; order Squamata; family Gekkonidae; genus Gekko; species Gekko japonicus. The sequence goes on from NW_015169175.1 coordinate 1,876,174, forward strand.
GGTGAGTAAATCTTATCTGGAGTTGCAAATTTACCATTGTATGAGTAGCATTAGAGTGTGATTTCTTTTGTTTTGTCTTGCTTTCCCCGTGACTGCAGATTTAATTGTGTTGCATCTGAAAATAGAACAGTTTCCAACACTTTCAATGCCAACATTTGCAAAATATTTCAGACAGATCTTTGACAGTAGAAGTATATTCCCTGCATAGTGCAAGGAGGTGCAGTTCTACCAACCCTGAGTTTGATTTATTCCTTTTAGCGTTATTTTCTGAATTTGCTGATGCAGGGGGATGAGGTACAAAATGCATGGCCAAAATTAGGGAGGCAGTTGCCAGGATTTACCATATCAAAAGAGGCTTTATCCTCCATTCAGAGAGTGTTGTGGTTGTGTGAAAGAAGAATTAATTTTAGCACTCAGTGATTTTTTAAGCACTCAGTAATATTGTAACATCTTTCCATTCTATGCCCTATCTCCAATTGGCTGGGGTTACTCATGTGAGTAATTTTATCAGAAGAAGTTGCCGTAAAAAAGAGAGAGACAAAAATGGCAGCAAGGGAAATAATGGTGGATAACAGGATTGGGGGGGGGATGAAAACGTTTCTCCACAGCTGTGTTTTCCCCCTAGATAAGATTTCTGCCAGTTTAAATCATTCCCCACCAAAGCAGTGGAAACAGGAGAACAATCAGTGCAGATTTGCTGGTACTTGTTGGTAGGCTAATCAACAGCAACACAACCAAGTCCTGGTCTACAATCAGAGTTAAACTAAGCATTTCATCTAAGTGGTCATGCAAATTACCCCCTTCTAACATCTTAGTGCTAAGCAATCTCTTTTGTATGTAGAGCTGGCTCTTCAGAGACGAATTTACATAAAGCCTCTCCAATTCAGACCATACAGCCTTACCGGTTCGCATTTGAATCACTCTTAGAATGTCTCAATCAGTTAAACCTTTTATCATGGCTCCTCTTGCCTTCTCATTGTCAGTGTCCCAGTCTTTTTGCTTTGCTGAATCATCATCTTCCTGTTGGGGGTTTTGTATGGCATGCCACAGTCCTGTCTTAAGCAGGTGACTATTCATTTTCTCCTTCCATATCAAGAAGTTGCCTTGTGTAAGCCTATTTAGCTGAAGACCGCAGGAAGTCACCATTTTTGTTCTTTTTCCAACCAATCTCTCTTTTTTCTTTCTTTAAACTGCTTGTGCTCCGCTTCACTGCATATCTATACTCTATCAACAGTACTATCACAATTATAACCATATTTCTACCTGCTGTCCCATATATCAGTGAAAAATCTCTTCACACCAATGGCAAAAGAGTGAGGATACTACTAGATCCAGGAGTGGCATAATGCTTGGCAGACGTACTGGAATCTACCACCACTCCTACATTTGCCCTGTTTTCTCAGAAAGCTGCCTAGGACCAGATACACTGTGCTTCTGCATTTGTAAATAGAGAGGGGGGTGTATTCAACTATTTAAGGACTTTCCCACTGCCCCCTCCAATAGCAGTCCATTAAGCCTCTCTCGGTTTTATTTAGGAATAGTTTTGGGACAAAGCAGGGGATCTGCAGTGGGAGCATGGAATTGGTGGAAATGTCTACTTTCTGTTCCAAAGATAGCATGTCTTTGGATTTGCATGGCTAGATGCACATCATTGCAGAGATATTGTGAAGAAATGCATTTTTTTCCTTTGGAGGTTTGAAATGAACAAAAACCCCACTCTGAGTATTTAAAGTTTTCCCCTCCTCTCTAGGCAGAAAACAGGCAAGAAGGGGGAAGTCAGTTCAATTGCTGTCCAGGCATACAATAGCCCACCTTCATACAAATGCTAATAGATCTAGCAGGAGAGATAATGGGTGGGTCATGCTCTCCCCCTTCTCCGAGCAGGGAACAAAGGTTTGGAGGACTTTAGACTAGAAAGGCTCCAGGAAAAATCTCCAGGAAGGAAATTTCTGGAGACATCAGGAAAAGCCTCCTTGACCTGGCCTAACTGGTCAGTGGGAGGGGAAAGGGAGATGAGCCCACCTGGGGAGGGTGGTATATAAGTCTAACAAAATAAACAAACAAATAAATGATTAAAAACTCCTTGCAGCAAGGAGGAGCTCTGTTTCATGCTGGGCCCATTAGAGAACTCTTAACTGAGGTCTGGAGCAGGTAGCCATTGGCCAGGGGGTGGCTTGGTCAGCAGGGAGAAAGCTTCAAGGTAATGATATCTCTGTAGAGAACTTTAACTTCCTAAGCTAAGGAGATGGTCCTATTTTAGCATCTGATAGAGAATGTATAGAGGGAGGGACAGAGGAATTGCATTTTAACCATTTCTTTTGTATCCCTTGATTAATCTGATGCTGTGCTAAAAGTATGCTTGTGAACATTCTGTTTTTTGATGCTGGTAGTGGTTCTCTGTACCACATAGACCTCCACCGTTCTGGACACAATATTTTAAAAGGGGCACCAGGGGCACCAGGGGGAAGGAAGGTAGTTGGCACGTGGCTATTCCTCCAAGGGTGCACAAGGCAGTAAACTGTCCCTGTAGTGACCAGATGCTGGCAGCAAAAGACACAGAGGCAAGGCCACAGAACTTGGAAGGGAAGCTGGGAGTCCTGACCCTCCCAGCAGGCAATTCTGTACAAAGGGCAGGTGGTGGTGGCGGGTTACCAGAGGGAAGAGAGAGAGAGAGAGAGAGAGAGAGAGAGAGAGAGAGAGAGAGAGAGAGAGAGAGGACGTGTGAGAACTTTGGGGGGGGGGGGGGGAAAG
>NW_015169175.1:1879079-1890126 GCF_001447785.1 Gekko japonicus
CGGGTGTCGAGAGGGAGGAGAGAGAGAGAGAGAGAGAGAGAGAGAGAGAGAGAGAGAGAGAGAGAGAGAGAGAGAAGCCTTGTGAAAACTTTGGAGGGCAGGGTGGAACAGGGCCTGCAGGCCAGAGCAGGCCTGTTCTGCCACAGATATCATAAATCTCTAGTGCCTTCTCTCTGTCATCACAAAGAAACAGGTATTGCGAAGATGCTACTCCTGGATCCAAACCTTGGAAGGTAGGCATGGGGAAATACTGATATGGATATTTTCATTGCTTTTGTGTTTATACCTTGTCACTGGCAGTGGTTTTGATTCACCTCAGTTTCCTTGCTGCCATCGATAATTCTTTTATTTCTTGTATGCCATTTGAATGCTATTTTGACACCTCTTATATGTAATGGTGGCAAAGAATGCTGACGATGCACTGAAGCTTGAGGGGGGAAAGACTCATTAGTACCTTTCCCACAAGTGCATTTTGAATCCAACTAGACTGCTTTTGGTGAGTCAACCCAATATGAGTAACAAAATTCTAGTAACACACTAGACCACCTTTGGTGAATCAACCATCACTGGCTGAGTTATTTGGTGAGTCAGTTGCTCATTGGTGAATCAACCCGTTGAGTAATAAAATTCTAAAGGATTTAAGAATAGCCACTCTTTTCCCGTCAGCACTCAGCATTTTCCCTCGTATAATGAATCTTTACCGCATCTACATTTACCACAGCACTCAGCCACCCTGAGCCCATTGTGGGATAGGGTGGGATATAAATGTAATAAATAAATAAATAAAAATTCAGACATTTGTGTGGTTCCCCGCATCCCAAATCATGCAATGCATTCTGGAAGGAGGGAAGGTTACATAACTGGGGGTAGTGTCACTTGAGCAGAAGTTTCAATCAAGTCCCTTGAAAAGTTGCGATGAAGTCTCAGAACATAGAACTGTACCTGAACTTAAAGGGAAAAGAGTCCTTTCAAGAACACGTTAACTGTAAAGAGAAAGCATAACTATGGAAATTCAGAGTTAAGTTTAAACGCACAATAAACTCAAACATTTGAAATTCAGTGCTAAGATAGCCAGATTGCCTCAACTCTGTCCCCTCAGCCATCCAACCTCCCATCTTGCTTTCTTCCTTCCTTCTTTGATCCCAAAATAGCACGTCTTGCTAAGTAGGTATAAAAGGAACAAAAGCTTTTTTCCCCTAAGGCCTCCAAGCTTTTCTCAGTGTGTGGCTTAAAGTCTGAAAATGCAACTGTACTTATGCAACTGATTGAAGTAACGTTGGAAAAATTTGCACCTCAGAAGCTTGCCTTGTAATTGGCTCTAAAGGGGATATCAAGGATTTTCAGACATACACATGTACATGGCTGTAATGGAGACCTGGAAGCACACTGGGTCAGCACACCAAAGTGTATATTGCCTGTACAAACAAAGGCCCTTTTCTGGGCGGGTGGGACTTCAAAGCACTCCAAAGGACCAAGAGCAGCTTTTAATGTTCGATGTTAAAGGTAAAGGTGGATTCTGTTGAATCAGATCAAAACTTATTTAAATTCTCCACAATTCACTTGCACTTTACCCTGAACACCCATTACAATAAATAAGTTTTATATCAGGCATAGATACCGACACAGTGTCCCACTAAAATTTTTTTAAATGCAATTAGGACATTGCCATCCTAAGTAGAGTTAGTCCATTCAAAGTTCATTGAAGTCAACTGAAGTCCAAAGTCCATTGAGACGCATCAGCCACTTCCCTGCATTCTGTATGCAACACTGTTTCTCAGACTTTTTATACTTGTGAAACAATTTGGTTCTGGGTTAAAATTGGGGATACATTTCACTGTTATGCTCAGAAAGGTATCCTTGTATGTTCTCATTCAGCGCCCAGAAGAATGAACAGACATTCTTCTTGAAATTCCAGATGGCTCAAAATCATCTCCCAGTATCCCTCCCTGCCTTTTGCCCAATTGGCCAAGACTTAGGGGCGGGATCATGGTTTTCTGGGCAATGGTGATGCTTCACCCATATCTGCCAGTTGCAGTAATCTTACTCCAGTGTTCAGATAGACTGGCAACCCGGTGGTAGATCAATGCTTCCAAGGGGCTCCACACTTCAATAGGCATAAACAATGGATGAATCCAATCTGTTTAGGATTCCCAGACCCCCATCAGGATATCCCCCACTGGGGGCTCCCTCCCCTGGTGCTGTTCAGCTGGCCAGTAGGGGGATTTAATACCAGGAAACTGAGACCTAGGTCTTTGTCACCTGCAATATGGCAATGTCAATTCTGGGGCTCACCAGAAGTGATGTCATCACATCACTGGTGACATGTGGACACTCTAGTATTTTGGCAAAAAACCTCTGTGGTAAAAACAGCTTCTACCACAGAGTTTCTGCCCAAATATCAGAGCATCCCCACATCACTGGTGATGTGGTGCCATCACTTCCAGTGATGCCGCATCACCAGAGACAGAGGCTTAGGTCTCGGTTTGCTGCTGGTAAGTTCCACCCACCCCTTGCCAGTTGCCAAAGGTTAACTGGCAACCCTAAACATGATGCCTCCATTTTTTGAGGCATGTTTCAGTCCCCTTTGTTCCAGAATATGGTTTGGGATCCCCTGTTATAAAGCGTATCCACACACTGTGCTGCCTCTGTGCCGTTTACAGCAGATATTTCATTTTGATCCAGCCCATTGATCATACTCGTCCCTGTTGTTCACTGTGACATTTTTTAAACACATATAATTTTGGTGAGCGACTTTGGTCTTTGATGCTTTGTGTGTGCACTTTGCTTCTTGAGAAGATTGATGCATTTTGCACCGGCTCAGCACAATAAGATAATGGGTATTTAAATGTAATTATATAAAGCAAACTTCAGAAGCCATTGCTTGCCATTTATTGACTGGGACGTTGCTAAGGACAAGCTGAAGGCGTGTGAATTGTGACTAAGCTGGCACTTTCTGTGATTATTTTTTTTAAAAGAACACCTCCAAGTTTTGTATTTGATCTTCTTCTTGGAAAATAAAGAATTCTGCAGATAAATGGGCTGCTTCACTAAAAGGGCCATCCTTAGCAGACTTGCCCACTTCTTAAGCCTATTGACTTCAATGGACTTCTGAGTACATTACTCTGCTTGGGATGGCACTGCAGCACCCTCAACAGACTATCATTTGGAAGCTGAATTGGAACTGTGATTCCACATTGCAATGAACAAAGCATTACAGTCCCATTAAAATCCCATAGACCCTGACTTGTCTAGCCCAGGCTAGCCCAATCCTGTCAATCTCAGAAGCTAAGCATGGTTGGCGCTAGTTAGTACTTGGATGGGAGACCACCAAGGAAGCTCAGGGTTGCTATCCAGAGGCAGACTATGGCCAACTACCTCTGTTAACCCTCTTTTCATCAGTTATTTAATTTCTTCTTTGCTATCACAGTGGTTTAAAAATAGGGGATGCATAACATTGTGGGATATGTCCAAATGGCCAACACAAACATTCATGCTAGTTTTTTTTTTAAAAAAGCAATCAATTTCTGAAATATTTTTATCCCACCTCTCTAAGGTAACTAACAACCAGATAAATTAAAACGCAAGATCTTAATAATAACACATATAACAAAAATAAACAGTCATAAAATGGAACAAATGAGGAACAATTTTACAAAACAGCAACAGCTAATAATACTAACTTGAGCAAAACTTACCTCATACCTCCAAAGCCCTCTGCAAAAGCTCTATTTTACTTTGCTTTCAGAAACCCAGAAGAGTGGGGGCTCTGTGAACCTGTTCATAGAATCCTGGAGCCACAGGTGAGAGGGCTCCAGATCTAGTGGAAAACACTTGAATCTGAAGAGCAGAAGGAATGACCAACAAGAAACGCTTGGAAGTCCTCCGAGAATGAGTGGGTCACTATGGGGGTAGCAAGTGTCATCGAGTCACAGGCAACTTATGGTGACCCCTCAGGGTGTCTTCAAGGCAAGAGACATTCAGAGGTGGTTTGCCATTCCCGGTCTCCGCGTAGCGACTGTGGAGTTCCTTGGTGGTCTCTCATCCGAGTTACTAATCAGGGCGGGACCTTGTTTAGCTTCTGAGATCTGACAAGAGCAGGCCAGCCTGGGCCATCCAGGTTAGGGCTGTCTCTCTTCCAACAGTTAGTTAGGGCTGCCAGACCCCCTGGTGCAGGCGGGGGTCTCTCAGTTTCAGGCACTCCATCCCCCCCCCCAATCACCCTGTCTTACCCATTACAGTTGTTTGTTTTCTTCTGGATTCTCCTTGATTGTTGTATGAATGTATAGTAGTAATCCCAGAGAAAATGGGTGCTGTGTAGAAAGCAGAAACACTCAAGTCCCCACCAGTTCACCTGACCTCCCACTTGCCCATCACAAACTGGGAGCCGATTGTTCAGGTTGTGCGCAGGCCGCTGAAACCTGTTACTGGATTACTTTCCAAGCATCCAGACCACTGCACACAAAGAGGTCACACTGATCCTCCCAGCTGCCACTGCCACCTCTCTGCACCCTGCTTCCAATAATTCAAATGAAGAATGGACAAAAACAGCTGGTCATGTAGAACTAAACACCCAGCATTGATTAAGCCTTAGCGGGCATACGTGGAGAGTCTATGCAATATACGTAGCACATTGCCATGGTGTGTTGAAAATCACTTCCATATCTGGGTAGTACCCTGGAGAATGGAAGATTAATGTAGCAGCATCCACATGTGGTAAAATAACTAGTGCTCCCACTAGAATCTTCAACCTTTTTGTTGACCTAACTCACGAGTGCACAAAGCTACCTTATACTGAATCAGACCCTTGGTCCATCAAAGTCAGTATTGTCAACTCAGACTGGCAGTGATTTTCCAGAGTTTCAGGCAGAAGTCTTCCCCATCAACTACTCCCTGGTCCTTCCAACTGGAGTTGCTGGGGATTGAATCTGAGACCTTCTTCATCATAAGCAGATGGTCTACCACTGAGCCATGCCCTCTCCTGTACCTTTGGGCACATGATGAAGCCCCGCCCCGCTTCCGGCCCTCATTCAGCCAGGAGGAGGCAGGAGAAGAGGGAGGGTAAGTTGCTTCCTCCCTGCCTCTCCCCACCCCTGCCTGCCTGGGGCCAGGGAGGGCCTTTGCAGGGCTTCCTTGCACTCCCGCTGGCCTTGCAGGTTCACCGCTGGGCCACTCATGGGGCTCGGCAGTGGAGCTGCAAGGCCGGCGGCGGCCGGGACAGTTGGGGGCGGGGTGTGTGGCCTTATGACACACTTCCGGTGATGTCAGGGGGTGTGGCCTCATGACACACTTCCGGTGATGTCAGGGTGTGTGGCATATGCTAATGAGTTATGCTAATGAGTTCCCCTAGCTCTTTTTCTACTAAACGACCCCTGATACTCACTATGGTGTGTGAACAGTTTTTCCCTGCTGGTTTCTGCAGATTGAGCTGCTGTTAGTCCCAGGATTAAGAAAAGGACTGGTTAGTTGGCAATCCTAGCTTCTCATTCAGACCTCCTTATTACATGTGGATGATACTCAGCAGATGAATGGAAATGAATGTTAATGCTTTACATTTCTAAATAATATTTTTATGGTGATTTAAAGGAATGTGAACACTAGTCTCAGCTCTGTCAGGCCTTCTCAAGGACATGTCTTTCATACCTTCACAGGGAAATAGACAACTCCCAAAAGGAAATGTTGACAGTGTCTGCCAGGTATTACATGATTGTGTCTTCGTCCTCTCCCTTTCCTCCCCTAATGTCCTCTTCACAGCATTAGATCTGTAACCTTATTAATGAGGACTGTCAACTTTGACATCACCTGAAGGAGAAAGACTTGGTCAAAAATCACAGACCAACTTTTTAATAGCTAGGGGATTTTATTTTATTTTTGGAAAAACAAGATGCACTCTTATAAAGCCCCTTGAGGAAAGGCAACTGGATGCAATTAAGAAGCTGGCAAAGCTATTTTTAATTCCTCTTCAGATAGAATGCTACTTTCCAAAAGAAGGACAATGGGTCTAATCCCTTCTAGGACTTCCTCTGAATGTTAATGCACTGTGTATCATTGCTGTGATTAAATATGGAGCAAAATCTCCATACAGTGCTTAAAAATGGAAAGCATATTGCCTGTACTACGACAATTGAACAAGGGTTTGAGAGTATGGTAGCGGAAAAGCCATATGAACAAGCTGTTTCTTCAAGGTCTTGGTTTATGATCAAAATTGTTAATGCTTCAGTGTACTAACTTCCCTTCAATCCTGATATAACATTTTCAACCATACTTATTATCATTTGAAAGTTAGCTTCCTTGGTTTCAGTGTGATTGCAGCCGTAGAAATAAGAAGTGTGTATATTTTGATAGTCACAGCTTATACCTTATTATTTCTCACACTGGTACTCTTCTTTTTCTTTGTATTCTGAGTATTTTCTCTTCTATAACTTCTTCTGTACTTCGGATATAATTCTTAGTATACCCCGATGTGCAGGTTTTACACACAGTGGGGATCTAGAATAAGCCTCGAGTTTGTGTGCTTTCCTGTATGGTGCATAGAAAGTATCAACTAGACATCTAGGGTTGCCAGCTCTGGGTTCGGAAATATTTGGTGATTTGGGGGGTGGAGAGACCCCACCCTTGGGAGTGACCTCAGCAAGGCATAATGCTACAGAGTTCACCCTCCAAAGCAGCCATTTTCTCCAGCAGAACTGATCTTGACAGTCTGGAGATCGATTGCAATAGCAGGAGATCGCCAGGTGCCATCTGGAGGTTGGCAGCCTTATAGACATCTATTTATTTATTTATTATCAAATTTATACCCCGCCCTTCCCACAAAGCGGGCTCAGGGCAGCTTCCATAAAAACATTGAAACATTAAAATTACACAAATATTTAACCACACAAATAAAAACCTACCTACAAACGCATAGGATCTGTCCACACCTTTTCCAGAATGGATTTTTTTTTAAGGAAGACATTCTCTGATAGGTGTACCAAATTTTCACCCACAATTGCCAAATTCTCAAGGCCAGTTCTTTTTGCTTTGGACCTCAAGACAATAGGGTAGAACCAGGCGTCCAACAGTGGGACAACAGGAGAAAATCCTAATAGATTCCCACCAAACAGGAAGCCTTCCCAAAGAGTCCGTGTCTCTAAAGGGCAAGGAAACTAGCCAGAGGAGAAGAGGAGTTTGGAAGTGGCATGATCTCTATTATGTCTCGCCTGCTGATGTACTTAGGACTGAGGCAGTATGTCTGTAATCGGCTATGACAGATGTTATTAAAAGCTGAAATGTACTTCGCTGCAGTTGCCTTCTAGCAATGGAAATGGATTCCCCTAACCTTTATCAGACAGATTTATAAAAACCACTAGCTAATTCCAATCATGTAGACCCATATAGGGATGGAAGAGGCTTAAAAATGGGAGCTAAACCACAGGAATCTTTGGCCAGGGCCTGTGAACCATTGATGCAAACGATTTCACTTTTTTCTTCAGTAGCCCACATCATAGAAGTAAACATTTTATTTATCTTGCTTAGTTCACTGGTATAATATGGATTTTTGAGGTAGTTAACCAAGAAGGTGTCATACAGTTATTTCCTGGAAAATGGCCCCTTTGAATGCAACTAAAAAGTACAGGTTGTTAAAATAATATCTTCTGATGGCAACTTAGCAAATTGACTGCATTTAAAGATGTTTATGGCAGTCTCCATGTCACTCAAGAATATTTTCTTGTCAGTAGAGTACAAAGACTTATTGTTTTGAGAGACTATCCTGCCTACAACCTGCTACAGTGAACCATCATCCTGACATTTTAAAAAAGGCATATTTAAAAACAAACGGCACCATTTATGACTACCTGCTTTAGAGTTTTGACAGGTCCAATTGTGTTGGCAATGCTCAAGACAGGCTATTAATGTATCACCTTAACCCCTAATTGCACTACGATGTGACTAAAGTTGGTCTTATCCAGTGCAGGCCAAAAGGATTTTGTTATGTCAGAATGAACTTTTATAAAGTAGCCCTTTCTTTTTGAAGGTTACCTGACAAATCCACCCATTTGGCTCCAGTCTGTCTCTTAAAAATAGCTCAGGCTGTTAATGTGTTGACAGTGACAGAGCCTTTGATTGACATGCTTAGTGTAAAAACAATCAATGCAACCAGTGATATGTGCTCTGTAGGCAGATCAAAAAGGGCTTCCTGGAGAGGAGATGAAAGAAAACTGGGAAGGAAATAATGAATTTGGCTTTGAACAATTATGATGGAAATCAGAAAATCTGGAGTATGCTATTAGAGACCGGAATCATTTGGGAAGCAAAGGACTTCACTGGGCCCACTAAAGAGTTGGATAGATTTATGAAGGATATATATAATGGTTGTGCTCTGGCCTAAAATCTCAATGGTTGCCTAGAGAGGGGATGTTCCTACTTAATTGTTTTAATTATTTTTAATCAGAATATTTTGACTGGAAGGACAAATTCCCGTCTTAAATTTTAGTTTATTTTGTTGAACTTATATCCCTCCCTCCCTGCAAGCAGGCTAAGGATGGGTTACATCAGTCTCAATACAGTACAATTCAGTTAAAAACAACTTTAAAATAACAATTTAAAACAGTATAGAATTATAAAATAAATTAGATCAGATGTCAGTTATGATGTCAGTCACATCAATGAAGATACAACAGTAGATACCCAGATGTCTATTTGGATGGGAGATTGGCCGGGGGAGGGGGAACGTCCACTGCCAACCAAAAACCTGGTGGAAGAGCTTCATCTTGCAGGCCCTGTAGAACTGTAGTAGATCCCGCAGGGCCCTGATCTAATACAGGAGCTCACATTGGTCTTGAAAAGTCAGGTTCGCAGCTGGGGGATAATCTCAGATCCTCTTCTGCTTCTGGATTCCTAAGTAGTGTTAGTAGTCAGGGACACCTTTCCCCCCAGCTTTGGCTGATGTACCAACTTTGCCATCTTCTCTACCAAGACTTCATCAATGTCATCCATCCTCTGGTGACCTCTGGTTCAGATTATGGAAATCTTCTCTGCATGGTGTTACCCTTAAATATGACTCACAAACCTCAGCTAATGCAGATTGCTGCAGCCAGACTTCTGTATGGTGTGAACAGACATGAACACACCCTAATACTGAAATAACTGCCCTGAATTCTTCTTTGTTACCTGACTTGTTTTGTTTATTTATTTACCAGAATTATATCCCACCTGTTTCCCTGGTGGGGATCCAAAGCAGCTTACATTGTTTTTCACTCCTGCATTTTATCCTCATGATAACTGTGTGAGGTAGGTTAGGCTGAGAATGTGTGACTAGTCCAAGGTCATCCAGTAAGATTCTATGGCAGAGTTGGGATTTGAACCTGCAGTCTCCCAGATCCTAGTCGAGCTCTCAAACCAATATACCACACTGGCTCTTTTTAGTTTAGGTTGTTTTTGACCTTAAAGACCAAAATGCCATGAACTTAATCTATCTGAAAGGGTGTCTTTGTTGTTCAGTTGCACAGTCGAGTCCAACTCTTTGTGACCCCATGGACCACATCATGCCAGGCTCTCCTGTCTTCTGTCGTGCTCTGGAGTTTGCTTAATTTCATGTTCGTTGCATCAATAACATTGTCTCACCATCTCATCCTTTGTCATCCCCTTCTTCTTTGACCTTCAATCTTTCCCAGTATCAGGGTCTTCTCCAGTCCACCCCCCATGGACTGAGAGAGATCTGCTTAGAATCCCATCTTGCCAGGATGCGGGGTTGGTCACCACATGTAGCCTGGCTTTCTCCATCACTGTCTCAGGATCTGGAATTTTCTGCTCTGAGAAGTTTATCTGTCTCCATTATTGCTGGCATTCTGTCAAGGAGTGAATTTTTGTTTGCTTGTTCTCCACTGTTTTTAAATTAAAAATTAGTTTTGTTTTTGACTAGAGTTGTTCATGTAGCTAGCTATTGCACCATTTTATGCACAAGTCTGACTTTGTGATTACATCTTTTAATTATTTCCTTGATTAATTGTTATTGCTTTAACAATGTCTAGATGGTTTCAATATTGTTGAATTTCAGCAGGGACCAGTGTTCCCTCTAAGCTGAGTTAGTGTGAGCTAGCTCACGGTTTTTGTCTTAGCTCAGGAAGGATGACTCCAGAGCAAACTCATTTATGCTGTAGCCCAATCGCTTGCCCACAGCTTTAATGCCAGGAGCTCACAAAGTAGAATTTTTGCTCTCAAGGCTCCACAGCTTAGAGGGAGCATTGGCAGGGACCCATATCATTCCCTTCCACTGTTGGATTCTATGAATGTCTTCCATTAGGTCTTCCTCTCACAAAGGAGGGAAGGAATGGTCTTCCGGTTTGTGGCTCGGCAATGGCGGAGGCTCTCCCCTGAAGTTGGGGAGGCATGCCGCGCTCCAGGGGTGTTGGAGGAGTGCCACCTCAAGTGGCACCCCCAGGTGAGCCTCAGTTTAGAGGCTCAAAGCCGGGGGCGCATGGGGCGACCTCTTCGATGGCTTTAAGCCGGAGAATTGAGGTGCTCCTTTTTGCCCCAATCGGTCCACCCCCTGAGAGGCTCGGTTTTTACCGAGCGTAGCTGATGCCGGCCGGGACAAGCAAGAAGGTCAGCGAATGAGGCGTGACTAAAAGAGGTCTGCGGTCAGACCGTCAATGAAGCGGAGAAGAAGGTGAGCAAATAAGTTCTAAAAGTGAGTTCCACCCCCCCACCACCACATATAGCGGCGTCAGGAGGAAATCCCAGATGTAAACAAACCGAACTGTGTTTTAAAGAGAAGGGGGGGAGGAGAAATGAAAAGCGCTCAAGTGTGCCAAAGACTTAGCTGTTTTTGCGGATGTTTGCACTTGCTGAAGGAGAGTGAAAAGCCTCTCTTTAGTGTAAACAAAGCTGAAAATGGCCGGCGTCCGAGGAAAAGTTGTGAACTGTTTAACTTATGTTGTTTTTAATGTACTTGGTTTTATAGCATTTGTGCCTTGTAAACCGCCCTGAGCCTGCATGCGGGGAGGGTGGGATAGAAATGGAATTAAATAAATAAATAAATAAATAAATAAATAAAAGGAACGAAAGTTGG
>NW_015169175.1:1890671-1904736 GCF_001447785.1 Gekko japonicus
ACACGTATGACTTGTGGCTAAGAGTTCCCAAGTAGCTCTTAAGAACTGAAGGATTTACAACTGAAGTGGATGAAAGAGACTTTGTGCACACTGAGAAGAAAATAGACAATTACTAAAATGGACTTACTAACTCCTAAACTCATTGATTTAAACGAAAAGTTTTAGGTTTTTTGACTAACTGTATACTAACTGGAAAAGACCTTCCTTTCTTGGGTTTTTAGTTATAGTGTGGGTTTTTTCATTTACTGTCTGTACCCCGGGGTTTTTTCTTTCCCTTCCCCTTTTTTCTTTCTGTAGTCACGTAGGTGTAACAAAAACTAATAAAACTACCCTGCCTTCAGGGGATTAAAAAAAAAACAAAGGAGGGAGGGAAGGAGAAGCCATCCAGACCTGCATCTCTGCCAGGCCCTATGCCTAGTTTACACTGGTTGCAAGCCACATCTCCCAGGCCAGGCAAGATTCACACCAGCTGGAAACCACCTGTCCACTGCTGGGGAAACTTGCTAAAGGGGAAAGAACAGGATTGAGATACTTAAAATGCTTAAAAAACCAGATATTCCTGAATATTTCCAGAAATATATAGGACCCAGGTACTGGGAATCCCGAATACTGCTCTGGATACCTCAATATACCTGAAAATATAGATAAGGTGTTTTTTGGGACACAGGTATATCCAGGCACACATCCCTAGTCATAGCATTCAATTGAGTAGAAAGGGGTCACAGAATCCAACCCTTAGTGACTGGATTTTTTCTGTGTTTTGTGTCTGAAATTTTGAAAAGCAGATAAATGTATGGAACAAACAAACAAATGAATGAGCTTGCATAAAGTTGCTGCTTTCTAGGTGGATCCACTGAATGATTTGCCCTAATACATTTTATATCCAGGTGTGTGTATAAAGTGCCATCATGCTGCAGCCAATTTACGGTGACCCCAGCAAGGGGCTTTCAAGGCAAGTGAGAAGGAGAGGCAGTTTGCCTTCTTCTGCAGAGTCTTCCTTGGTGATTCCCCTTCCGAGTACTGACCCTGCTTAGCTTCCAAGACCGGAGGAGATCAGGCGACATCATGCTGCCTTCCCTCCCATTATACCAGGTAGAGATAACCTAGTAGCTGCATACTGTTTTTCTGGTAAAGAGAATATATATTTTAAAATAATAACTTTCAGGATTCTTTCTTTCTTCCATTTGTTCTGAAGGGAAGGGCAGCAATCGGGCCCGTAGCTACCGTGGGGAATCATGGGGCCACACCCCCTCACTTAATAGCCACACCCCACAAAGTAGCTTATGCAGTGGCTTGGCTGGTTTGCAAGGAGCTTCTTTTTGTTCTCGGAAATGCCAGTTGGCTCAGCGAGGCAAGGAGGTGGTGGTGGTGGGGGAGAGAATAAGAACATAAGAACATAAGAGAAGATCACTTGCCCCAGACTGAGAGTTTCTATCTATACCTTGTGGCTAATAACCACTGATGGAGCTCTGCTCCATATGTTTATCCAATTCCCTCTTGAAGCCATCTATGCTTGTAGCCACCACCACCTTCCTGTGGCAGTGAATTCCATGTGTTAATCACTCTTTGAGTGAAGAAGTACTTATTTTTATCTGTTCTAACCCGACTGCTCAGCAATTTCATTGAGTGCCCACAAGTTCTTGTATTGTGAGAAAGGGAGAAAAGTACCTCTTTTTCTACCTGCTGTATCCCATGCATAATCTTATAACCCTCGATCATGTCACCCCCTCAGCCGTCATTTCTCCAAGCTAAAGAGCCCCAAGTGCTTTAACCCTTTTTTTCTTAGGGAAAGTGTTCCAACCCTTTTATCATTCTAGTTGCCCTTTTCTGCACTTTTTTCCAATGCTATAATATCCTTTTTGAGGTGTGGTGACCAGAACTGTACACAGTACTCCAAATGAGGTCGCAGCATCGATTTATACCTGCATTATGATACTAACTGATTTTTTTTCAATTCCCTTCCTAATAATCCCCATAAGACAATGTAGGATCAGGGGGTGCTACAGCTAGTGTTAAGGTGCCTTTGCATGTCTGGTCCCTCTTCGATTGCTGCTAAAAATACACAATGGCTGCCCCACAAGAAAAAAAAATTGCCTCACAAGCCAAAAAGTCCTGGCTATGGGCTTGGCAGCAATCTACACCCCCATGCTTTCTTCACCACTGATGTGTTACGGGTGTGTTTTTGCACTTGGATGTCTGTACCCAAATACAAAAAGTATCAGGAAAGGCCTCCTTTAAGCTTTCCTTTTATCAGAAGTCAAAACAGTTTGGGAATTATTTATGACTCTACAAGCATGGGAAGTATATTAATATTCACAAAGTCAGTTCATGCTTATGTTATAGTCAAAATTAAAAGGAATCCGGCTGACACCTGCTAGGCGAAGGAGACCAGCTGAAGAGGAAGAAGTGGGCTTGCGTGGAGAATGGTGCCCTTGCAAGACAACCGTGACTTAACTGGAGCTCGAGTGGCAGCAAATAGATTTTTAATCACCCCCTTGGAACTTTCTTTGTTTAATGTTCCTAATGTCTGCATGAATATTTAGTTTCCAGGAGAAGGGGAGAGAAGGGGAGGAAAGTAAATGACTGGGGAAAATGTGACAGGTTTAATTACATTTAAGAGAATATGGAGGAAATCAAAGCTGAAGAGATAAAAGCTGGAGCTACTGTACAGTCTCAAAATATCTCCTGAATCATAAACACCCTTAAGTACAGTGTTTCAGACTCAACCACCCTGAAGCTGAGAGTGAGAAAGAGAGAGCCGCTGTTGAAATAAAGTCCTCTGGTTTCAGTGTTTTATGACTTGCATTGACTGCCTTTGGCTAGTCTAGTGCTTATACAGGCACCGAGAAGTCTGGGAGTACTTACAAGAAAACAGTAAACCAAATAGTTCCACCAAGGTTGGTGGCTCTAAAATGGCCCCCCTGCAGGCTGAGTAGCTTGCGGACTCTTCAGCAGAGATGGTTGTTGACTGCAAGCCAAAAAAACCTATTCTTGTGTCAACAAATGTAATCAGAAACCCTGTGGTGGTAATGACCCTGTCACACTTTTCATTAGCTGGGAACGTTTATTTTGTATTTGTGTGTGTGTATGTCAGCAAGTTAGCTTTCTTTTCGTCCCCGATTTTAAAGGTGTTACGTGATAATCTACTAAGAATGGACCCCCTCTCTCCCTTGTCATAAACATAGGCTGCGGGCACACCCACTAAATAATGCACTTTCAATCCACTTTCCAATTGGATTTTGCCAGTTCACACAGTAAAATCCAGTTGAAAAGTGCACTGAAAGTGGATTGAAAGTGCTTTATTTAGTATGTGTAACTGCAGCCATAGATTCAGGTGGGGTAGCCGTGTTGGTCTGAAGCAGCAGAGCAAAATTGGAGACCAGTGGCACCTTTAAGACCAACAAAGTTTCATTCAAAGTATAAGCTTTCACATGCAAGCACACTGTATCTGAAGAAGTGTGCTTGCACATGAAAGCTTATACCTTGATTCAAACTTTTTTGGTCTTAAAGGTGCCACTGGTCTCAAACATACATAAACACACACTGAAGCCGCCTAAGCTGCCAATGGGACAGACCTGATTTGGGTAGAATCATATATTGTTTCAGATAAGGATGGTGTGACATTTTGAAAGTTTTGACTTTGAGTGAGCAGGCCATCTGTCACACAGAACATGTGATATTGGGCTTATTCAGGCTCCTCAAAGATTTTAAGGAAAAAGAAAAGACTGAGGATTGCATTTCAAGCCTTGCTCATTCGTTGCTAGTGCTTCAACAGCGAAGTAGCAACTTCTGCTCCCTCCTGCAGACAGCAACAAACCCTCCTTGATTTTTTTCATTCTTTTTGATTTCTTAGAAAGGGTGAGCACAAATCTCCACCAACTCTTTCCTACTGAATTGAGCACCAAAGGGTGGAGGGAAGGTACAGAAAATCGAAATGTGCTACAGATTAAGCACCATGTAGAAACTATGTTGCTCCTAATGGTATCATCAGAGTAAAATCATTAGTACGAACTTTCAAACTTAGCACCAGCTGCCCTTTAAAGTTCCATGATTAACTGCTGGCTTTTATATTACAATGGAGGACATCATTAGCCCTCTACAGCTGGCATTATATGCTTTGAAATCAACATGTGTAGAGAGGGAGTGGGTGCAAGTGCACTGCCCCCCCCCATGCAATCATTGACTCATACACCTACACATGTGGGTAGTGTACAAATTTAGGGTCCATTCCCATTATCAGGAGCATTAGGAAAAGCAGGGGAGAAGGTAGGGTTGCCAAATACCTTTTGTTCTGTGGCGGGGGGCTCCCGGACGGTGTCTTGAGTGTGAGCGCGCGCGCAAAGCACGCGCACGCCGCATGCACGTCAGCCAGAGGTGACGTGCTGACGCCGGGCACGCTGGGGGCAGGACCACAGCCATTTATCGGGCCTCCAAAGCGGGGGCAAATCCGCCCCCCGGGGGAAATTGGCAGCCCTAGGAGAAGGCCTGCATGCAAACATATCCTATGCATGTACAGTTCATGCTCACAAGCTGTCAATTGTGTGTAGGCGGGAGGTGGGACCAGTGCACTCATGCCCATTCACTTTCTATATGCATTGATTGGTCTGCAGAAAGCTGTTGTTACTACCTCCTTTCCACTGTTCAGTGCCATTTTGGTTGGTCTTCATAAATGGGTTACATGGATTTTGTTTGTGTATTATGCTGATTCAGAATGTCAAACAAGGTTCCTAGCATGCCCAGTCCATATTCAGCATTAGGTGGGCCAAACCAGATATCTGGTAGGTACAGATACAAAAGATCTCTGACGTTTGTTTGCTTGCTGGTTTATTTTAAGCATTTTCAGTTTGCACTTTTAAACAGAGGTCCATGAGGCATCTACAATCAGATCTTAAAATATAATATGCAGCCATATGTAATATAGATTAAAATAGACATTAAGTCTAAACACTGGGAACACTGACTCAAAACCGGTGAGAGTTACAAAGCAACTTTGAAAAAAACAACAAAACAACTGTGAAAGAAAAAAGAGAACACAGTAAACATTTTCATTAGCAGCACAGTAAATATTTTCATTAGCAGCAACAACCCAACAGGATCTTAAAAATGGTCTGTTAGAAGCATCAATTAAAATAA
The DNA here is from genome assembly GCF_001447785.1 of Gekko japonicus. NCBI lineage: Eukaryota > Metazoa > Chordata > Lepidosauria > Squamata > Gekkonidae > Gekko > Gekko japonicus. The sequence goes on from NW_015169175.1 coordinate 1,895,805, forward strand.
AAAAAACCCCGCTTAAAATGTTAGCAAGGTAGCATGAATCACAATAAGACTCCAAAAGGACAGCATCTCGAAGAAGAGGAAAAGACACAGCTAGATATAAATACCGGGATTCATGGGTTTGCCTTGCAGAGAGCCAGTTTGGTGTAGTGGTTAAGTGCGTGGACTCTAATTTGGGAGAACCGGGTTTGATTCCCCACTCCTCCACTTGCACCTGGCTGGATGACCAGCCGTAGTTCTGACAAGCCGTAGTTCTGATAAGAGCTGTCCTTGAAAAAGAGCAGTTTCTGTCAAGAGCTCTCTCAGCCCCACTTACCTCACAGGGTGTCTGTTGTGGGAAGGGGAAGGGAAAGGAGTTTGTAAGCCGTTCTGAGACACCTTTGGGTAGTGACGGGCGGGGTATAAATCCAATCACTTCTTCTGCAGTGGCTCTCCTCGTTTCTCCAGGGTGGTGGTTGGGGAACAGCTATCCAGAAGGCACCCGCTAGTTTCCAGAGTGCCCCAAAGAGCAGTGCTTCCCCCAATGCTGTTTAACATCTACATGTGCCCCCTTGCCCAGATTGCCTGGAGACATGGATTGGGTTGTCCAGTGTTCCCTCTAAGCTGAGTTAGTGTGAGCTAACTCACAGTTTTTGAGCCTCCGGCTTACAGACTTTTGCCTTAGCTCAGGAAGGGATGGCTCCAGAGCATACTAATTTATGCAGTAGCCAAATTGCTCACTCATAACTTTAATGCCAGTAGCTCACAAAGTAGAATTTTTGCTCACAAGACTACACAGCTTAGAGGGAACATTGGTTGTCACCAATATGATGATGACACCCAGCTCTATCTGTTGTTGGACGGCCAGTCAGACTCTAGTCTGGGAGATCTGGACCTGGCATTGAAAGCTGTGACTGGCTGGCTGGCTTAGACTGAGCTGCCTGAAATTGAATCCGATGAAGGCGGAGGTCCTTTGCCTGAGTCGGAGTGGCCCAAGGTTAGGGATCCCTCTCCCAACCTTCAATGGGGCACCGTTGGTGCCAGCACCGGAGGTTAGGAGCCTGGGAGTGCTCCTGGATACCTCCCTAATGATGGAGGCCCAGGTAGCAGCCACTGCAAAGTCTGCTTTTTACCATCTATGGCTAATTAAGCAGTTGGTTCCCTTCCTTGAATGCAAGGACCTCACAACAGTGATCCATGCAGTGGTCACCTTGAGACTGGGTTACTGCAGTGCTCTCTACATGGGGCTGCCCTTGTCCCAGATCCGGAAGCTGCAGCTGGTGCAGAATGCAGCAGTGAGGCTGTTGCTGTGTCTTCTCGTGCGGAAACACATCCAGCCTGCCCTAAAAGCACTGCACTGGCTGCCTATAGCATACCGGATATGGTTCAAGGTGCTGGTTTTAACCTTTAAAGCCCTATATGGTTGGGAACCTATCTACCTAAGGAACCGCCTTTCTCCATATGTGCCCCAGAGAGCATTAAGATCTGGATCCCAAAATTGCTTGGCCCTTCTAGGCCTGAAAGAGACCAGGTTGGTCACAATGAGGGCCAGGGCCTTTTCCGCGGCAGCCCCTAACTGTTGGAATGAGCTTCCAGATAACATCAGGGACCTTTTGCAGTTCTGCAGGGCCTGTAAAATGCTTCCACCAGGCTTTCAAGTAGGGTGCCGTCTTGACATCATGGCCCTGGCCCTAATATCAATACCACCAACAACCTGGCCTTAACACCAATACCACCATCAGCCGGATGATAAACAGCCTGGCAGGAGCCTGGAGGCGGCCATTCAAATGATGAGTGAATGTTGCCATCTGTATTATAGCTATGTGCAGTATGGTTTATATTGTAATCTTAATGGAATGCTGTTTTTAGTATATATATTGAAGTTTTAATGCATATATTTATATCTACGTTGTTAGCTGCCCTGAGCCTGTTGAAAGCGGGGAGGGCGGGATACAAATATAGTAAATAAATAAATAAATAAATACATAAATAATTGAAATCAACAAAATGCCTGGGTGAACAAATATGACTTGACCCACTGCAGAAAAACTGAAAGACCAAGTATATAGTAGCAGGGAGGACATTCCACAAATGGGGTGCCACAGTGGAAAAGACCCTGCTTTTCTACTGGTAATAAAGGGAGGAGTGGGTCCAATTTGAACACCAAAAAGCCTATACTGAGGATCATGGAACTTGGAGAAAAGCCATGTGTAGAAGGGATGTCTTATGGAAGGAAACTGGGTGAGATTGAACGAAAAAGCTGACTAGATCCAGCCCTCCATCTCTTGCTACACATTGATTTACCTCAAATGGTGCATGAGGACCTCTGTATTATAATAAGCTAATTATAACCTTTTCAAGTTAAATCTGTGGTGTTTGATGAAGCTCTTACTGATTGCTTGAGTGACATGACCAGGCCACTTAATCAAGCAGCCTTTGCTTAAATTTTTATTTTGAATCCATCTTTATTTTGAATCAATTCTCTTTATTGTTTCTTTCAAACAAGTGATGTGCTTGCTGTCTCCCATCGAGGTCTTGGTTTGGTTTGGTTGAATCTACAACATATTTTCTACTGTGGTGGTTGGAAGCACAGTTGCTCTGACCTTGCACTACTATTCCCAAATGCATTCTGAGAATATGGTGTGGAAAAGAAGTATGCCTGTGCAAAAAAAGGGAGAATGAGATCACATGACCAGTACAGAGCATGGTATCCCCAGGATTACAGTTCCCTATAACTCTATTGCAGTTATACATTCTGATACAAGCACTTCCTTGTGTGGTGATCCAACTGCATTCCTGTCAGTTGGATCTTAGTCTCAGTTCTGATACAAGCACTTCCTTGTGTGCATTCCTGTCAGTTGGATCTTAGTCTCATCATGTAAGGGTGAATAAGCAAATGGCAGATCATATAAGCTTACTGGTACTGTTGGCAGTCAAATGTGCATTGAAGACTTCTACGTTTACCTAAAAGTGCTGAAACGTGCTACATGCTTCTTTCACGTGCCCATTTTCACACATCTTTGTAATGTAATATACAGGAATTGACTTATGAGACATCTACTGACAGAAAAGATGCAGTGAACATATGTTCACATTAGAGGACATGACCTCTGACCAGTAAATCTTTCTTGCTATGGCCTAGTTGTTCTATAGCCCCTATGTAGACTCCTTTAGTGGCCCAACAGACTACATATCATGGCAGCAGGTGGATGTGGGGCTATTGCCGTAGCAATCTGCAAGACCACATTGTGCCAAACACTCGATCAATATTCTTATTAGTTGACAGAGCTGCTGGTATATTAAAAACCCATATTTCTGTAATTAAAAACATTATGCATAGTCTAATATTTAAGTTCTTCCAAAGCCATGCCCTTTTCCCAGTGACTGTCTGTTAAATCGTAAAATACTTATCTGGTGGTAAAGAAATAACATTTAACAATAGAGTGGGATTATCTGAAATCTAATACTTTTTCCACAGTCTTCAGAGGATCCCAACTTCACAGTCCTTTATCAGAAGCTTTTGTGTTTTTCTCCTTTGCTGATAACCTCCACCTTCCCTCCTACAGTTAATGCAGTTAACGGCAACAGCGGGAACAAACAGCTTTGTGCTGAAATTTGGGAAAGGCTTATCAGCCATACAAAGGGTGTCCAAGGGGCTAAAAATTACATTTCAAGTCCATACAATTGTGAGGGATCCGTTTTCACTAATAAACCTGGACACTTTGTTAGGCTTGGAAGAGAGATAAGAGAACGCCGAGAGCTTCAGGTCTTTAGAGGGAGTGCCAAATTAAAACTCTGAATGGCTGGCTAAGCTCCATCTTTGCCGTTCCCAGAGTCCACTGGGGCAGAGTGTCCAGTTTAAGTCCAAAGCCCTTAAACCTCTTTGTGGCTCCCCAGCTGTTTTGCGGGGACTGCTTGAAAGACTTAGACGTCCCGGTTTACAAAAAGGGATTTCAAAGCCAAACCTGATCTGTGCAAAGCCTCCCTATGTATTCAAGCAACCAAAGATTCCGAAGGAGTTAGGCACACTGTAGGAGAATTCTTGGAAAGGCATAGCGTTGAGTCAAGCAGGATGTAATTTAGCATGTACACTGCTCCAGAGCTTTTCACCTCAGTTCTGAGATCAATTATTCTAATTCTCAAAGAATGGAAATGCTTATTTATTTAGATGTCAGCGGAATCGGGGGAATTCCTGAAGAGGTTACTATGGCCCCCATCCATCTGCTCTGGGCAGTCATGTATTACAGATTGTGTGGGTAAAAACATTTGTTAATTCTTGTACTCTTCTAAATTGTGTAGTACCATGTGAGAAAATCTATCTGAATTACCTTGAGTCCTAGAGATGCCATTATCTCCTATATGTATTACACTAAAATCAATTGCTTTAGCAGGTTGCAGGTTATCTATACATTACATGATTCCCTGTGTATTTATCTGTACATTACATGATTCACCCAGCACATTTTGCAGCAACTACACTGCCTTCCAATTGGTTTCTGGGTCAAATTCAAGGTTCTGGTAATGACCTTTAAAGTCCTAAAAGGTCTGGGACTCTCATACCTAAAGGACTATATGATGACCCTGTCCACTTCCCTTTGTCAGAGGCAAGATTTTACCTCCATTTTTCTTTCCCTTTACTGACTGAGCCACCCTAGTTGTCTGTTTTCTTCTTTCGTGAAGTATTCTGGCTGTCCCACCCTGTCACAGTATGATAGTTTGGCTGTTGGCTCAGCCCAGGAACCTGAGGGGAGGATTGGGATCCCCCTTTAACTTAAACAAATTAAATGGCACTCGAGGCATTTTGAAATTCAAAAATTACAAAATACTTTATTTAACATAGAGAGGAAAGGTCAGATGAAATCAGAGGTTGAAATTTCTGAGGTAAGATCAGTGCATGCACAGACTTTAGTTCTTATGATTCAGGCTAATGAGAATGTCTTAAGTCACAGTGACTTAAATCTTTATATTGAGAGGCTTTTGTTTCAGTGTTTCCCCTCCAACATTCTAATACACTGTATTTGTACAATCACTGATTCTTTTGGTTTCCAGCAGGTTGGTACATTCTTTCCAGTACCCAAACCCCTTCTCTTGAAACACCAGTACTTGTCTTGAGTTTTTAACTGACTCTTAAGGTCTCTAAAGGCAGTTTCTAACCACACCAGATGAGGGATCTCTTCACTCTTCAGAGCCTACTCCCTGTCTGATCGGGTAGGGAAATTCTCCTCTCACTAGATAATCTATCCCCTTTCCTTGGCCTGAATGGGAGTCTTTGCCTACTTCCCAAACGTTCGAGCCAACTTTCCCCCAATTCTTAGTCTGTGTTAAACTGTTCTCAGTCAGGGCTGAATTCCAAAACTGTCAGTACTTGACTCTTCTCAGATAGGGCTGAAATCAGATTGAATTCTCCTTAGCATCCAGTTCAAAAGTCTTTCTCTGCTCAGCTGATGCTAACCAATCAGATCTCTTGGAACTGCCTGTCACTCAAGTCTCTCTGGCTCTGGGAAGAATTAACTCTTAACAGTCCTTTAACTGTTTACATAGCACTTCTAAGTTTTTAAAAGTGCAGTCCGTCACAAACCACCTCTTTCATTATGACCCCGCATATTATCTTCGCTCTGCTGCAAGTGGCCTTTTGGTAGTGCTTGGCACTTGATTTGCCCATTTGAGCACAGCAAGAGTGTGGGCTTTTTCCAGTCATGGGCCTGACCTGGTGGAATACTTTGTCTGAGGAGACTCGTGCCCTGTGGGACTTATCTGTGTTCTGCAGGGCATGCAAGACTGACTTATTCCACCAGACGTTCCACTAATGAAATTTTAGTGGATTCTACCATTAATGCAGCTAAATTTTAACTGCAAAAGCATTAGTTTGTGTGCTGAATTTTAAATTGAATTTTATTGAAATTGTGATTTTATTATTGTTATTGTGTTGCTATGTTGTTAGCTGCCCCCAGACCCATTTTGGGGGAGAGGTGGGATAAAAATCTAATAAAATTAAAAATGAATGGAAAAGACTGGAAAAAAAACCCCTAGCAAGCAGTGTAACTTTGAGTGAAACAAAGCTTTAATGGGAGTAAGAGATCATATTATTGGAAAGGGGTGCAATGTAAAATGGTATCAGCTGTATCATGTGCTAAAACATCTGCAGAGAAGACCTTAAACATGCTCTCCATCATAATGAAAATATTTAGTGATGTTTCTATTGATACTTTTGAATAATTTCCCCAATACTGCTTTACTCATACCAGAATAATAAAGGTCATATGCATATCCCAAAAGTATAATGGTGCATTTCTGTGTATGCTTACCCAAATGTAAACACCATCAGTGACTTATTTCTGAATCAACATTCTTAATAGTGTAATTTCTAAATTATTAATTATTGGTAATTTTATAATCTGCCTCCAGTCTTAGCAGGAAAGGTAGACTATAAATAAAGTAAATTAAAAAACAAATAAATAAATATTAGTTTAAATGTAAACATACAATGGAAATTGTGGAAATATACTAATTTTCAAGCAATATTTTCTAATTTATTAATGAATGGTCTCTAAGATTTATTATGATGTATATTGCATTTTAATATACCAAGTACTTTACAATATTGCTCATCTTGAAACCAGCCTCACAAAAGGGAAGCATTATTGTTTTTGTTTGATTGAGGGAACTCAGGTTGAGAGAAACGTGAGTTCAGTCATAAATCTTCCCTTCCATTTCATCGGAACTGTGCTTCAAATGAGCTTGCAGCCTAACCCAAATCCACAGTTTTAGTGCGTACCCTTCATTCAACCAGGAAATGATTTAGTGCTTTCCAGCACCATAGCAGCAAATTATCTGTCTTCTTCCAGTATCTTTATTCTTGCAATGCTACGCTCTAGCATCTCCACCCCTTCTTGCACAATCCTACAATAACATTACCCAAAGAGCCACTTAGAACTGTCAGTCCCACATAGGCATACACGAAAGCTTGATTCCTGGGAGCAAGGAATTGTGAGCTCCTCGATTTCCTTTTCCTTCCTGAACCTACTGGTAACACAGTCCCGGTCGGGGGAACCTTAGGAGTGTCAGAAAAGCAGATTCATCAGAGGATTGTCAGCAGAAAGAAGTGATACAGCACTGTAGATGCCACCCTCTTCTTTTTTTGCCATTCTGAAATGCCCCTAATTATCAGGTTTGGAAGGGACAGTTCAGGGAGCTCCACAGTGAAGGGAAAGGCAGCAAAGATTCTTTCCCTGGTCTCTGTTTATGCAGTCTAAAGTCTAAAAACATTATTATGCAGTTGGAGTGAACATTTCTGGGCCTTTACTGGAAATGTCAGAGACATAATGCGGGGCACTTTACGTTTTAATGAAGGCATGACTTTGTCATACATTTAGTGGAATTGGCCTTTGCTTATGGCAACTGATAGGAGTCTTAGAAAGCAATACTAAGCAGGTCTACCCAGAGTCTTATTCAGGTATGTTCAATGGGACTTACTCCCAGCAATGAGTTCTTAAGATGCACTGCCCATCTTAAGGTACCAGAACAGTTTTTATTACCATCCATACTCAGCTACCTCAGATGCTTGCTGGTTCATTCATTGAAAACAGATCAGCCAATATCATAATGCCCCTATATAAATCAATGGTGATAACTCATTTGGAATACTATGTGCAGTTCTGGTCACCACACTTTAAAAAGAATATTATAGCTTTGGAAAAAGTGCAGAAAAGGGCAACTCGAATGATAAAAGGGTTGGAAAACTTTCCCTATGAGGAAAGGTTAAGGCGCTTAGGGCTCTTTAGATTGGAGAAACGACGACTGAGGGGTGACATGATTGAGGTTTATAAGATTATGCATGGGAAAGAGCAGGTAGAGAAAGAACCAAAGAGTGATTAACACTTGGAATTCACTGCCACAGGAAGTGGTGGCGGCTACAAGCATGGACGGCTTCAAAAGGGAATTAGATAAGCATATGGAGCAGAGGTCCATCAGTGGCTATTAGCCACAAGGCATAGATAGGGACTCTGGGGCAAGTGATGCTCTTGTCATCTTGGTGCTTGGGGGGGGTCAACAGTGGGAGGGCTTCTAATGTCCTGGCCCCACTGGTGGACCTCTTGATGGCACTGGTATTTCTGGCCACTGTGTGATACAGAATGTTGGACTGGATGGGCCTTTTGCCTGATCCAACATTGGCATCTCTTATGTTCTTATGTTCTTATTCTTCCTGAGGTTTTTTTTTTGTTTATTAACTTTTTGATAGGAAAACTTTGATAAAGAATGAGAGCTTGTTTTTTTGAATAGGAAAATACCTGCTAAATAAATCAATTGTTGGCCACTCTTAGGACTGCCAGGTCTCCTGCTATAGTAGTGTTGCCAACCTCCAGGTTGTGGCTGGGTATCTCCTGGGATTACGACTGATCTCCAGATATAGAGATCAATTCCCCTGGAGCAAATGGTTGCTTTGGAAGGTCAACTTTATGGAATTATACTCCATTGAAGACCCTCCCCTCTCCAAACCCTGCCCTCCCCAGTCTCCACCCCCCAAATCTCCAGGTATTTCCCCACCTGGAGATGGCAACCCAATGCTATACCCTGAACACCACTGCTGCTGCTGCTGCTGCTTGGCAGAAAGGTGGCGGGGGTGGGTGGGAATTAGTCACAATCATATTGAGAAGCATGACATCAGAAGGATACAGACAAGCTGGAACATGTCCAGAGGAGGGCAACGAAGATGGTGAGGGGTCTGGAGACCAAGTCCTATGAGGAAAAGTTGAAGGAGCTGGGTATGTTTAGCCTGGAGAGGAGATGACAGAGAGATGGTATGATAACCATCTTCAAGTACTTGAAGGGCTGCCATATAGAGGATGGTGTGGAGTTGTTTTCTGTTGCCCCAGAAGGTCAGACCAGAATCAACAGATTGAAATTAAATCAGAAGAGTTTCTTGCTAAACATTAGGAAGAACTTCTTGACAGTTAGA
>NW_015169175.1:1904997-1927434 GCF_001447785.1 Gekko japonicus
ATCTTCTGGGCATGGAACAGTGGTTACTGTGGGTGTGGAGGGGGAGGTATTTGTGAATTTCCTGCATTGTACAGGGGGTTGGACTAGATGACCCCAGAGGTCCCTTCCAACTCTATAATTTTATGATTCTATGAACATTTCTGGAGGCAAAACTGGAACTGATGTCATAGTGTTGACATGACACTCTAGCTTTCACAAGAAAGTCTGTGGTTAACCCCCACCCCTATTTCCATGTCCACTTCCTGCTGGATGCTGGCTGGCAACCACTCCCCCTATTAGGGTTGCCAAATCGGACTTACCTCGCCGGCGGGGGACTCTGGGGTGGCTCCCGGAGTGTGCGTGCGCGCGCCGCATGCACGTCACAGGGAAGTGACGTCATGACGCCGGGCACGCTGGGGGCGGGGCCACAGCCATTTGAGGGGAAAACACGTGGGGGTGGGGTTTCCCCCGGGGCCCGATTCCGCGGGGGCGGAAATTGGGCCTCCAAAGCGGGGGGAAATCTGCCCCCCGGGGGGAATTTGCAGCCCTACCCCCTATTAAGCTAAGTGGTTAAAGACAACATTAAAAAAAACTACTGGGTGTGTAAAAAGGTGTTCACTATAAGCACAGAAAACATCTGGCCACTGTGGTGCATACCCTGGTTATGTGTAAATTAGATTACTGCAATGCACTTTGTGGGGAGCTGCCCTTAAAAAGTGTTCTGAAACTTCAACTGGCGCAGAATGCTGCAGCCAGGATGCTGAGTGGAGTGGGTTGTAGGGACCGTATTACTCCAGCCTTGGCCCATCTAGTCAGGCTCCCAATCTGTTTCGGGGTACAATTTGAGGTGCTAGTGTCGACCTTTAAAGCCCTACATGGCTTGGGACCAGCATACCTGAAGAACTGCCAACTCCTTTATGAACCTACGGGACTGCTAGAATAATAATGCAAGGCCTTGCTTCAGGTGCCCTTGCCTTGAAATTAGGTGTACGGCAACCTGGGAGAGGGCCTTCTCAGTTGTGGCACCGAAACTCTGGAACCGTCTCCCCAGGGAGATTCACCTGCATCCTTCTGTTGCCATCTTTTGCCAGCGGCTGAAGACTTTTTCTTGTCTCACCTGGGATTCCCTTAGTGATCCGTTCTTCCTGCCCTAGTTGGTCTATGTTTTTTTTAATCCATTTTAGCTTTGCTTTTAATTATTTTAAATTCATTTGTTTCTTGTTGGTTTTGATGAATTTTAAGATGAGGTTTTATTATGTATGTTTTAATTTGTTAGCTGCCTCGGTGGCCCTTATGAGGGCAGAAAGCCTGTCTGGCGGATCTAAGTTTGTAAAATATAAATGTGTTAATGAAATAAACAAACAAACCATCAACTTGAATCAAACAGTAGCACAAACTCATCTTAAAACCATTCCAAACAATAGTAAATAGCAGTTTTCAGGAGGTGCGTTTTTCCCCCCTTTTTAACTGCCATTTATGTTTTGATGCTTTGAAGGTTGTTTCTCTTTATAGTGAAACAAATAGCTTTTCTATCTCTGAAGGGATGCTTTTGCTGTGAAATGGTCATTGTTGTATAATGGTGTAGTCTGCGGCTTATATGATTAATTTTGAGGGTAACATGTAATGTGACCTGTTTGGGGTATCTTTCCCCTCACATTTTTGCTTCATTCTGTGGAGGTGCTGCATAACATGCACTCACTGAAGTCACTGTTACAGAAATGAACCATAATCTGCTTGATTAATGAGAATGCACTTGGATAATTTAAATTAAACACAACATTTTCTTGTCCCATTCAACACTCTCCAACTGTAAACAAAGAACTAGGAAGTAGTTATCAAATGCTGTGGCAACGCACCGAGAGATATGTAGAACTGGTATCTGTTACTGTAATCTGGAAACAGGTGGCCAACTCTGGGTTTGGAAATGCCTTGCAATTTGATTGGTGGAGCCTGGGTGAGCGGGGTTTTGGGAGGGGAGGGACCTTGATAAGGTATAATGCCATGCATTCCACCTTCCAAAGCAGCCATTTCCCCCTAGGAGAAGTGGAATAAATGTTATAAACAAACAAACAATTTATCTAGTCTGGAGATCAGTTTTAATTCTGGGAGATCTCCAGGCCCTACCTGGACATTGGCAACCCTATTGTGTATTGCAGTATTTTAGCATATGGAAGAAGTGAGTATATTTCCTCACAGTTCTTATGTGGTAAGTGGGTTGTTTGTTTTCACCCAATGTTACTCAGTTATATTGTGAAGCAGGCAAGAGCAATCACTGTCCACAAATCTCACCTGTTAGCAAATGTCTCCTTCCCATCCACCAGCCAACTGACATTTATCTACCCATCTTCAGCTTTTCTTTCTTCCTTCCTTCCCCCTTGCGGCCTTTTTCTAGGAAAACTCCACATTTTTTTTTAAGATTTCAGGTTTTTCTACAAATCTGGGGCTTTTCTCAAGTTTTGTAGAAAGATCTGTTTTGTCTGTCCATGACCCCAATCTCCATATTTAAATATCCACAGTTAGGGTAATGTCATGTTTTTTTAAATGTATTTATTTATTTAATAAAACATTTATATCATGCCTTTCCTCTTGGTCCAAGGTAGCCTATAATAATAATTAAAACATCCCCAGCTAAAAGCAAAGACGAAATAACAAACTCAAGATCGCTCCCCCTTCCCCTGCATGCTCAACCAGAGCCCCTTCCCAGTTTTGGTGAGTCTTAAATTCAGAAATGGTCATCGATATGGCCCAGGACACAATTGCGCATTGCCACAAGGCCTACACGTAGCCAATCTGAACAAAATGCCCATGAAAACAACCCAGTTGAAAACAATAGTGACTAGATGTTTGATTAAACACACACATCCACACACACACTCTTTATTAAAGTCACCCTTCAGTAGGTGATCTATAGTGATTGTAGGGACCTCCTGTGCTGTAAACCTAATGACAAATGCTGTATTTTTTCTCTCTGTAGCTTGGCAAGCCATGGCAATAGTGGCAGCCTCGGTAGTTAAACTTTCCGGAAATTCTTCTTCGAGTTCTCCTGCAGGAGCCATAAGAATTCAGAGAAGTGATTAAACAAGACGTCTCATGCTGGTTAAGGCTCCTCTGTGATCTGTTCAGAGACCAAATTCCATTCTATTTTTATATCTTAGGCAATTACATGGCAATAAGTTAAACCTGAGAAATGCAGTAATGTGAAAAATAAAGAAATATGGCATTTGCTGAAATGGAATAGGCTGGAACTCCGGCGGCTCTTTTTCCCCAAGCCCTTTGTGCTGCCAGTAGCAAATGATTAATGATATTTAATATGAGAGAATTGACACAGCCTTTTCAAGTGGATTATAAGAATCTGCATTAGGACAGCTGCTTTGGGCAGTGAATGAGATATAGGAAAGATGCCTTACAGATCCAGATGTTTGAGCATGAAAAGCTTATCATAGTTCCGCAGTGGTTTTAAAAAGTCACTAATATAACACATAATCACACATGTGTCCATATACACCTATCACCGAGAGCAGAAATTCTGCCAACTTTCTGTCAGGATTAGGTTTGCTAGGTCCCCTCTGGCTACTGGCAGGAAATGGGTAGGTAGGGTTGCCAGATCTGGGTTGGGAAACTCCTGGAGATTTGGAGATGGAGCCGGGGGAGGCCAGGGACCTCAGTGGGGTACAATGCCATAGAGTCCACCCTCCAAACCAGCCATTTTCTCCAGGTGAATTGATCTCTATAGTCTGGAGATGAGCTGTAATTCCAGAGGATCCCCAGCTGTCTGGCATTCTCAGTTAGGAAGGATTTCGAATTTCTCAGTCCTGCAGTTTCAACCTGAAAACATTTACATTTTGCTCCTCCTTTGCCATGTTCTGGTATTTTTTTCTTTGCGTATGTTCATAAAATGTATGCATTTGTTAACATTATATGTACATTAATAATTCATCCTGTCACATGTATTCTGTGTACCAATGATATCTACTGCATGCATCAACACTGTATAAATCTAGAAAACCAACAGTGAAAAGCAGAGAATAAAAACTGTATACCAATGTGCCTTATCACCCCATTATTTTCCCCTCCTGTTTCAGGTTTCTTCCTTTTCCTGTTTCTTCCAGTCAGTAGCAGACAATCCTAGGACATCAACTGGGGTAATTTTTTTTTCTTTTGGACCAAGAAATAATTTGTAGAATGCATTGCAACTATATAAAAGCCAATGCGTGGTCCTTCTATTCTACAACCCGATTGCACAATAGTTTATGCAAATTTCATTCAATTTTGCTTCAATAGTGCTTATTTCCCTGGGAATTATATTAATGCATTGCCATGAAAATATGTAACAATATATAGCATTTTTCATCCTTACAATTGTTGGCAGACAATTTCAGTGAACGATACGGGGGGGATATTGCCTGAGAAATATTAATTTTATTTTCTTTATCTACTGGGCTTGAGCTTTCCAACAAAGTGAAATGCTGAGAAACCCTTTCATTTTAATTACTTAAGATTAGTTTAGTTTTGCACTGATTTAGTTTATTTTGATTTAATGTACTGTAAGAAAAGCAGGCATCTGAAGCAAACAAAGCTGGGTGGGCAGCGTTTCAAAAGAAAAAAAAATATTTAAGATTTCCTCATTGAAATTCTACAGTATGAATAATTATCCTAATTTTTAAATGAAGTAAACACTTGTTTTACTCTCTAGCCAAGGGAACAAATTTATGTATACCTTCTGGGAATCTATGTAGTCAAATGGGAAATTTCATAGATCTTTTAATAAATTGCTTGAACTTCAAAGACCTGTTCTTAAAAGGCCTTACAGAAGATGGTAACATCTGGCCAAGGCCTGTTGCATGGATGCTTCCCACCTAATCATTGAACTTGCAAGATGGAGGACACTGATCAAGAAAGAGGAACAGCCCCATCCATGTGATCCCAACTTTATATATACTGTAGATGCCACCCTCTTCTGTCATTGGGTCAGTTCTTGGTAATGTCTTGCAACCATTTCATACTTGATCCAGATTTAAAACATCTTGTTCCTTAGTGTGACTGTTGGTTTCTTTCAGAGGCTGAATTTCTAATAACTCTCCACCATGACTGATGCTGTGGTGTGGATGCAGGGCAAGTGAAACCAAATCACTGTTCTCAGAGTGGCTAATGCGTGTGTGTGTGGCAACCATGGCATGCACATGCCAAAATTACAAGCTGGGAGAGAATGCTTGGAAAGCCAATGACCTTTTCTTGAAGACTCACAAAGGAAATACATAAATATTTATCAATCCTCATCAAGCCAAGGGAAGTTTGCCCATTCCTAATTACTGGTATTTGTTAATGAAAAGCTGTGTTTTCCAATTTTTAGAATTTCATGATGCTCTACGTCCTTTGTTTAGTAGGTTCTGCTCATCTGTGTGGCACTCATGATGCTTCTTCTACTTGGACCTGTGTGGTTACAATGCTTGGCAAAGACACTATAGACAAAGCAGGAGAGGAACAGGAAGGGCACAGAGCCATATTCCTCCTCCCCACTTTTGATAGCTCTCTGAGGGTAACATATAAGACACTGACGATAAGTACTTTCCTTCTTTCCTCTGCCTTCCACCAACTCTTCCTCTGGGATCACACATTAACATGATGATAAATGTGCAGTATATTGGCTTCCAAATGTGCTAATGTGTCAAAATATGTTTTCCCTGCACATTTCCAGATTAACATTTCATTTGCATATTGGCAAACAAAGGGGATTTGGTAAAAGGCACAAAAATACACAGAAGTATTTTATTTAATGTAATCTTTTCTAAGACCTAAGAGTAACTTAAATGTCTGGTATAAAAAGTCACCCATTATCTGCCAAAAGGGAAGATTTGGGAGTATTTTTGTAAAAAGCATGAATCTTGCAAGAATGTTTGCAAGCTGTCTGGCAACAGTTCTACATACGGCTTGGCAGCACACCCTAATTTGGGACGCCGATAGCAGATGAAGCCAATGGAGTTTTGTCCAAGTACTTACAAAGTTGCCCATCTTGGAGGATTTCTCTGCAAGGTTATTTTGATTCAATACCAGTGCCTCCTGTTGGTTTTGGGGCACTGTTAGAGTCCAGCACTGACTCTCTGTTCTTTTCATCAACAAGACTGTTGGGTGCTGGAGGCAAATGTTCAAGCTGTGATCCTAACATCACTGGCTGGAACCCTCCCAGCCCTGGGAACACAACAACTACCTTTATTATTATTTTGCCATCGAGTCATAGCTGACTTATGGTGACCCTGTAGGTTTGTTTTTTTTTAAGGCAAGGGTCATTGTTAAGAGATGGTTTGCCATTGTCTGCCTCTGTGTCATGGCCCTGGTATTACTGGGAGGTCTCATAAGAACATAAGAGAAGCCAATGTTGGATCAGGCCAATGTGCCCATCCAGTCCAACACTCTGTCACACAGTGGCCAAAAATAGCAGGTGCCAGCAGGAGGTCCAGCAGTGGGGCCAGGACACTAGAAGCCCTCCCACTGTTGCCCCCCCCCCCAAGCACCAAGAATACTGAGCATCACTTGCACCAGACTGAGAGCCTCTGAGATCAGGCTTGCCTGGGCTATTTGGTCAGGGCCATAATATAACTAGAAACAGGAGGGGAAAGAGCAACATCACAACAACACTCAGTTACCGAAACAGTGATTAAAGATGGCAATATGAGCAACAAAGCAATCTGCACTGGAGGTTAGGACTGAATAAACATGAACACATGAAGCTGTCTTCACTGAATCAAATCCTTGGTCCATCAGAGTCAGTACTGTCTATTCAGATTGGCAAAAGCTCTCCAGAGTCCCAGGTGGAGGTCTTTCACATCACCTACTACCTCATCCTTTTAACTGGAGATGTTGGGGATTGAACCTTCTACCTTCTGGCTCTACCACTGAGCTGCTTTGGGTTGAAAATCAGTTCAGCCCAGTTACCACATGCCCTCCAGATTAAAATACAGTGTATTCAAATGAAAAAACTTTACACCTTTGAATCACAATATATATTGAATGAGTAGAATATATCAAAAAAAAGTTTATTTTTACAAATCATTATTCAAATTCCACTTTAACATGAGCTGATATTCTAACTCTCTCCAGGTTGGCTCAAGTATGCTTGCATTAACAGTTGCTACAGTATCAGTGATCTACAGTATCAGTTATCTACAGTCACCTGGAACCAGGCGTCCCAAGTACCTACTGTGATTTGGCGGGGGACACAGACGTCTTTTCAGGATCATTCCTGCGGGGAGAACAGACGCGCTGCACCATGCTGTCGCCAGGAAGTGACACTGGGTGACGCTCTGGCAATGGGGCTCGAAACTCGATGCTACCATTGAGTTTTCAGCCCTATTGCCAGAGCGTCACCCAGCGTCACTTCCTGGCAACGGCATGCTGTGTTACAAGGAGGAATGGTCCGGTTGGGGAGCATGTTTCCCCCGCTGGATCACGATAAGTACTTGGGAACCCTACCTGGAACACTAACAATTTTTTGCTGTAACAAACTTTTTGAGTTGCTTTACCATACACAAAAAACCCCATACTTCTGAATAGGGCTTCAAAGTTATAATGATTTCAGATGCCCTGTATTTTGATGGGTCTTCAGAAAACCAAAAGCAAGTGAGCAAGACACCAGGGTCTGGAGGCCACAGCTTAAAAAGGTTATCTTTTAAAAAAGACATTATGACCCCATTTCTATATGAATTGCACTGCTATGTAGTGGCTGAGTAGACAATACTGACTTTAATGCCCCAAATATCTGATTCTGTGTAAGACAGCTTCATGTGTTCAAGATTATGGGACACGTGATTGGTTTATCAGTGAAGTTTTCTTCACTGCATAATGGGTGTTCAGACCTGTTGGGCACTGGAGCTGTTGGCTGGTTATCCTACCCCTTCCCTTGGCAATGTTTGCAGCCTTCCTCCAACCTGCAGAGCCCATCCTCTGACAGACAAGGCTCTTGCATTGGGAAAAGGGCCTTAGGCTGAAGGAAGGCATTGAAATTGGCTGGACCAAGTAGTAAGACAACAAGCCACTCATTTGTCTCCATAGCTACTACCTTTACTGATTTCCCCTCCACATCAATATCTGCTTGCAGTATCCATCCATTCAGAAATTGGCTTTTGATCCAGGGCAGTGGATTTTTTTTCTTGGTTTTCTTTGTTTCAGATGTGAAATTACCTAAAGATGTATTGATAGGTATAGTGCAACCACTGCACACTTCAGCCGCCTTCAATTTCAACCATCTTTGAGCACAGAAAACCAAAATCGACAGCACATGTGGCATATCTTGATTTGCATTGTCAGCCAATTTAAAACTCTTGCTAAAAATATTTGAAGAACTTTTGACATGATGCTCATAATCGACAATTACAACTGAGAGGTGGGGCATCATCTGTCAGTACCTAACAGCCCCTTTGTTAGGAATCTAAGCAGGCCTTCTCATGAGTAAGCCCCATTTTACTCAATGGCGCTCACTCCCAGGAAAGGGTCCTTAGAACTGCAGTCAAGCCATTTTACCTTATTAGATTAAGTTCATTGAGGTGTATGTGTGACTGATGCCCTGTCCTGACATTCAAGATAAGACCCCACAATTATAAACTACTACAAGGTATATCTTTCCAGGGCATAAGCGTCTGTTTGGGACTATTTCTTACCAGGAAGTAACTAGAAGGGAAGAAGAGAAGCGAACAGAGTAAGAAGCTATCAGTCTTTTCTCTTTGAACGTGCCAGCTAGCAAGAACTGATCTGGAAACAGCAGGGGAAGAAACTATGTTTCTATAAAGGGCAGCAGAAAAACTATAAAGGGCAGCAGAAAAACATATTATTGAAGGATCAGGGAAAGAATTGCAGTTCTGAGCGATGAGGGGGTGGGTCTCTTGCGACATATAAATTGGCCACAGGGAGAACCGAAGTCCCTTCCCCCCTTGGTCACAGGCAGTTTGCCTGACCTTTGACAAACCTGGGAGTTTCCCACCTGTCAAAACAAGGATACTGTTCCCTCCTCCATGGGGCTGTTGTGATCATAACTCATTAGCAGTTGTGAGGTGATCGCTGATTATGGTTGAGGGAGCCATCTTAATATCTGAAATAGACCCAGCGATCTCTTTTACAGATATAATAAATATTAGCACTGGAGTCATCTTGCAAATCATATCTCTGCCTTCCACCAGCTGTTCGACACGAGATGTTAATATGTTGCACAGAGACCTTCCATTTTTTAATTAAAGAAGCCAAGTCTCCTCTGGCTTCTATTTCTTTCCCAGTTAGATTTATGTGATGCTTTTGGCTGACCATGTGACTTGTGCACAGTCAGATCTAGGAGGAACACAAAGACATTTTAATTTGGCTTCTTTCTCTGTATGTAACCCTCCTCTTCCCCCTGTTCGTGTATAAACAGAGACAGCTTTGAATTTTCTGTAACAATAACAACCATCCACAGGTCTTCTGCATCGCTATCTCTGAAGATCTCAGGTTCTCCTCATCTTGTATCCATGTAATATTTGCTATCCTTTCTCCTGCAGATTTCCCAGCAGGAGTCCAAAATTGCTCTGGCAGTATTCCGAGAAATAATACGACTAGATGGTATGACAGTTTAGAAAAATGAAAAAGATTAGAAAGTTGAAAGACATGAAATATGATAAAACCACTATCAAGCTAGAAGGAGCCAGGATGGTGGTCTTCAAATGCTCTAAATGATAATTGGAAATTTGTTTCCCTTGTTGATGCCAGGACTGAGCAAATGTTGGTTTCTTGTTCTTTTTTCATGGATATTTTTGTTAATGGTTTTATCTCTCTGCTTTTTTGTTTGCATTGAATATGCATGTTGTATGGTTTTTAGATGCAATGTATGCAGTTTTTATGCATACTAAGTATGTTGTTTGTGTGCACAATATGTGTACAATGCTGTTATTGATGCACTAATAATGCTGAAAAAAATCAGTGAGAGGAAACAGGAAATGTCTTGATTCTTTCTTTCTTTCTTTTTTAAAAAAATCATGGATTGGGTTCCCAGGAGCAAAATTAAAATGTGGATTTGGGGGCTGAAAGAGATGGGGCGCGAAATTTCCAATTATCCCTAGTGGTGGAAAGTGCTGTCAAGTTGCAGGTGACTTATGGCAACCCCTCGGGGTTTCCAATGCAAGAGACGTTCAGAGATGGTTTGCCATTGCCTGCCTCTGCATAGTTACCCTGGACTTTTTTTGGTGCTCTCCCATTCAAACACTAACCAGGGCCAACCCTCCTTGTCCCTAGTGTATACCTTCCTTGGCACCATTTCAGTAAAGTGCAGGCAGAGATTTTAGTGGGGCCAAAATTATGGTGGAGTTTCCCTTTGCCCACTATCCCCTGAGATTAGGGCTTTTGACTCAAGTAACCATTTTTTTTAACGTTTATTTTTTAAAAGGTTTTTCAAAACATTACATATTTCATCATATTAGATTATTCACATTTTTAGAGTTGTCAGTCCATAGTTTACGTCTTAATACTTTACAAAAGGCTCACCCCCCCACATACTTCAAAGTTGATCTGTTTGACGTTCTATCCAATCATATACCCTAAACCACCTTTGTTCTTGGTATTTTTGGTCTTTATTTTGCAATATTTGACTCAAATTATCCATTTGAGCTAGCTCCATGAGTTTAATAGCTAGGTCCTCTTTTGAGGGTAATTTATCCGTCTTCCAGTTTCTCGCCACTAGTATACGTGCTGCAGTCACTATATATACTATTAGATATTTATCTTGTTTTTTATAACCTCTGGGAATTATATTCAGTAGATATATCTCAGGCACTAGTTCTATCTCAATATTTCAAAAATAATTCTTTGCACCATTTTCCAGAATTTACGTAGCTTACAACAATTCCACCACATGTTCAAATGGTTACTTGAGTTCCCATGTGGTGGACTCAAGTAACCATTTGAACCAGACTATGATTTTGTCAAGACGGCTGCCAGGAAAAAATAATGCATCACATGAAGCTCTGTAATCCCTTTAATCATTCCCCTCCCCCCTTTCTTACAGAATGCAGACAGTAAGACTGCAGTTTGAATGGAAAAGACAGCATGGAAGTTATTTAAACCCGTTTCCCCATCCCATTTTCCATAGAAAATCACTGGGTAAAAAGAGATGGCTGCCTTAAGCCGCATGCTATTTTAAAGCACCAGAAAACTTCCTGTTCAGCCTTGTTGGAGTACCCCAACCCATCGCGTCTGCAACTAGTCAAGTGTGTGAGGATTAAACGTGTCAGGAAATCTCCATTTGGCTGTTCCAGTTCAGTTCTGTCCTGAATTGCACTCCAAGGTGTGTGGGGAGCCTGAAATTTGTGCCCAGGGAAGAAGGACTATTCCCCCCCCCACACACACACCACTTTAATTGTTCTTTCCAAGCTCAGGAGACTTGTACCCAAATGCAGCTAAATAAAATTTTCCACTTCAGCAACTCATTCCACCGGAGGGAATTCTTCCCTACAGCACAATTGAATGTATTCTTGCTCAGAAAATAGAAATCATTGATCATTCAACACAAGAAATGAAGGCATTGTTCTTTCATCTGTCTGATGGGCTGTGATTTAAGCAACACTTTCCGATTGTCAGTGCTAAAAAGAATTTAGCTAGAGAGCGTGCTATTATTATTATTTAATGCTTGTATCTTACAGTCGAATTTCCAGGCCTGTATAATGATCCAGGCTCCAGTGAACCAGACACTGAACAAACACTGATGGAAATTCAAAGCGGCATATAGAACTGAGAGAGAGGAGCTCAGAAAAACACACCAAATATTTAGGGTAGCCGGTGACACATGCAAACTTTTTATCACTTTCCAAGGTTTGAGACACTCTCCAACTGTAATTAAGTTACCAATTTCTTTGTCCAGAATTTTAAGATTGTTCTTGATGTACTCAGAGTTACCTGGGTGTCCTTTTTAACCGTACGTTTTGTATGGTGAACTTTTATTCTCATTGCAGCCCTGTGCAATTTCACACATCCTGAAGTGCTAATGTAACTCAGTATGCCTATAAGGCTTCTTGCCCTGAGTGTAACATGGACAGAGACTGAAAAGGCACTAAGAGGAAAACAATATATTAATGCTTACTGATTATGGATTGGTTTAACATGAAAACATTAAATCCAGATATCAGTTTGCTCAGATGCTTTACAGTGCAACCCGAGGAACCCTTTCCTTATAGTAAACCCCATTTAACAGACCCGACTAGGATTCTATCTGCTAAGAATTGCTTTCCTAATGCAGGTGGTAAGCTAAGAGCAGCTTCTCATTGTCCCTGTGCATATGTCCTAACAGAAAAGCATATTCAGTGGGAATATATAAATCTGTAAATGCCTGGTACATGCTCCTTTGGATGCTTAGCAAAACCACTAGTATGAGCTCCCAAAAGAACGTGCTCGACATGAGACCATAACAATATCCAAGGTCACAAAAGACAGAAACAGACAGTAGAAAAGTCTGAAAACAGGATGTTTTACATGCGCAATTTAGAAGTGTACCTCATTGAATTGTTCTTGATGAAAGTGACAAGGAATTCAGCATGGAGCTGCATGCTTCAGAATGGAAAACGATAGGACTTTCCTTGTTGTTGTTGTTCAGTCACACAGTCGAGTCCGACTCTTCGCGACCCCATGGACAAGATCTCGCCAGGCCCTCCTGTTTTCCGTCGTCCTCTGAAGTTTGCTCAATTTTATGTTCGTTGCATCTATGACACTGTCTTGAACTGGCCTTGGATTAGGGAATGGGCATTTTCAGGGGTAGTCATAAATTAAGTGTGAAAATGAAGCATGCAACACATAGGGTTGGATCCAGCCAGCTTTTCTGCTGCTGAAAATGAGAACAAATGATTCCCTTTTGCCCTTGCCATGGGAGAATTGTGGCTCTTGCATGGACAGGGGCTGTAGTAAGGAAGAGAAATAGGTGAGAGTGAGTGAAATATGTGGCTGTATTCACCTGAAATAATAGGATAAAGACTTGTGGAGGATCTGCCTCCACACACTTGGACTATATTCAGTTTGGGGAAAGGTGTTTCCAGCGGCAGGCAGGAATAGATCTGCACCTTCAGACTGCCAGCTGTGCTCGTTATAAGAAAGTATTGCCACACCTACAAGATCAAAATACTTAAAGAATAAGAAGAATGGTACTTTTAAAAGGCTCCTTAAAAAAAGAAAGAACGATGTTCCTAGTATTAACACAGCATTTGTGTGATGGCTACCTAATATAAGATAGAAGGCACCAAAAAGAGACATTGAGAAAATAAACAAGCTAATGTACAAGGATCCCATTTCATGACATTGTTATGCTGGTATTATATGACAGTGTTCAGTGCTGTTTGCCTAGACGCTATTTTCTAAGGCTATAACTTAATGTAATTGGCTGATGCAAGTCTTCAAACTACTGGGCGATTTACAGGGGAAGTCAAGGCCCACTCTTGCCTTTCAGCACACTGCTGCGTAGCTGTACATATAACAGTTATCTACTGGCTAAAACAGGATTCTTCTGCTGAGAAATGAGGCGTGCAATATTGTCAATAGAGGGTGGCCAAAATATAATGACAGAATTTAAATATTTTATGAACCTTCCAACATACCGCAAGTGATGGAACTCTGCAACGAGAGCAAAGTGTGAACGGTTTCCTCGATGAAGAATGTAATGAATGCCTTTCATAAAAATGAATATTTAATCAGTGTCATTAGCCATATTAGAATTGTTCGGCTTCATGTGATACCAGGCAATTTCCCTGTTTCTTCTTGGGTTTAAGTCCAATTGGTGAACTTTTTTTTGACTAGAGCTAGCTCTTGCAGTAGCGAGGGTAACACTGAACCCACAGTTAATAACCTTCATTACAAAAAGATTGGACATCAGCAGAACCATAAAAGTTCATTTGGCAAGTGTTTGGGGAGCCCAGATTTCTATATCCAGCAAGGTCTTCGGATAGTGGGGAGGAGCCAGACTCCTCCACTTCCTGATCCTTACCATGCATCATATTTGCAGACATTTTCTTAACCTTGGCTGCGGTCACACAGAACAGAAACCACACAAGTGAGATGGAAAACAGGCGGAGTTTCCGGGCGCTATCTCACCAGCACATCTGGGAAGCGTAGCACTCCCGTGGCACAACCGAGGCTTCCAGCCGAAACTGCGTGGCAAAAAACTAGTACCTCGGAGGTACTAGTTTCCGGAAACTGCGGGGCAAGGGCGGGCGTCTGATCGCGTTTCCGGTGGCATCCGGCGCCTGCCCATGTCCCCTTGCAAATAAGGTGGGGGTTTTTTGTCCACGTCTCTGTGGATGCGCACACGCACCCAACGGAGCATGCGCATTCGTCGTGTACACACGAAAACAAAACAGTTTGCCGCGGCGCGCACTTCTTCGTTGCGCGCCGGCTTGTCCTGTGATCAGCACCTCTCCCTTGCCATGGAACCTCCACGGTACCTCCACAGGACCTCCACGGGAGGACTGATCGAGTAACTGCGCAGTAGTTTGCCCCAGGGCAAACAGCCACGCTTCTCCCCCGCAGTTTCCTGCCCGTGTGACCGGGGCCCTTATAATATTAATTATAGTATGTTATGATTGGGAGGTAAGGTGGCATGGTATAACCTGATCTCACCAGAGTTTGGCAGTAAGCAGTTGGTACTTGGAGGGGAAGCCACCAAGGAAGGCTCTGTAGAGGAAAGCAATGGTAAAACATCTCTGCTTCTCACTTGCCTTGAAAGCCCCTTGCTGGGCACATATGTATGTATGACAGATTATCTAGGTAGAATGATTATGGCTGTGATCACACGCTCCTTTAGATCTGACATAGGTGTGAATGCCTGATGGATCTAAAGGGAGCGATCAGACAGCAACATCTGGGAAGTGCCCTGCAGTCATCAGCAACCCATGCTGCTCCGCCATGGAAGCAGAGTTAAAAGACACCAAGGAAAGTCCAGTGTTATCCAGATAAGGCGGGCCACGGGCAGACTTTCCCATCTGATCACTCAAGCAAGCTCTCATGCTGTCAGGATGGTCTGATCAGGCCATCTCGACTCCGTGCTGTGTCCCTCCCCCCTTTGCAGTATGCGCATCATCGCATACTCCATAGGGGGCCCTCAGTACGGAGGTGCAATTCCTTATTTTTACACAAGGGGAACAAATGGCAAAAAAAACCCCAACTCACCCACAGTTGCGTTTGATGACACAGTGACGGCTATGCCCGCAGCTTCAAAGGGCTGTGTGATCTCGCACCTGTGTGTCAAATTCTTCCAGAGGGAATAGCCTCGCTTTCCCTCCACTTCAAGTGGCATGTGTGACCATAGCCTTTGATGGATATTACCTGACCCATCAACATATTAACTGATGTTTAATTGGTTTATTTGGAAAATGTGCCTGCTGTCTGCACAAAGACCTGTTGAGAAAGAAAGAAAGTATAAAACCGCTAATATTCAACTCAATGACAAAATAAGCAAAGACCCCATCAGGAACATAAATAAGAGCATATAAACAATGTTTAGCGGCATAAAAACAATTTTAACAGAGACAATAAAACTGTATTCATATAACAGCCTTCATGTTAGGAGGAGTCCATAAAAACATCTAAAAAGATGGAACCTGTCAGTTAAAAGCCTGGGTTAATATAAATGTTTTCTCCTAGCCCTTAAAGGACAGTAAAGTAGATGCCAGGTGAGCCTGAGGAGGACAAACGTTGCAGAGAGAGATATCACAGTTGAAAAAGTCCTATCTTTGGTTGCTAAATCACCTCATCTTGGTAGGTGGGGTAGTGGCAGGTTGTGCAGTACAGGAAGTGGTGGTCCTCCAACTACCCTCTCCTAAAGCTATTTAGGCCTTAAAGGTAAGAACATAAGAACATAAGAGACGCCAATGTTGGATCAGGCCAAAGGCCCATCCAGCTCAACACTCTGTGTCACACAGTGACCAGAAATACCAGTGCCATCAGGAGGTCCACCAGTGGGGCCAGGACATTAGAAGCCCTCCCACTGTTGACCCCCACCAAGCATCAAGAAGACAGAGCATCACTTGCCCCAGAGCCCCTATCTATACCTTGTGGCTAATAGCCACTGATGGACCTCAGCTCCATATGCTTATCTAATTCCCTTTTGAAGTCGTCCATGCTTGTAGCCGCCACCACTTCCTGTGGCAGTGAATTCCATGTGTTAATCACTCTTTGGGTGAAGAAGTACTTCCTTTTATCTGTTCTAACCCAACCATTCAGCAATTTCATGGAGTGCCCACGAGTTCTTGTATTGTGAGAAAGGGAGAAAAGTACCTCTTTCTTTACCTGCTCTTTCCCATGCATAATCTTATAAACCTCGATCATGTCACCCCTCAGTCGTCTTTTCTCCAAGCTAAAGAGCCCTAAGCGCTTTAACCTTTCCTCATAGGGAAAGTGTTCCAACCCTTTTATCATTCGAGTTGCCCTTTTCTGCACTTTTTCCAAAGCTATAATATCCTTTTTAAGGTGTGGTGCCCAGAACTGCACACAGTATTCCAAATGAGGTCTCACCATTGATTTATATAGGGGCATTATGATATTGGCTGATCTGTTTTCAATACCCTTCCTAATAATCCCCAGCATAGCATTGGCCTTCTTTATTGCAGTCACACACTGTCTCGACATTTTCAGTGAGTTATCCACTACAACTCCAAGATCTCTCTCTTGCTCAGTCTCTGCCAGTTCAGACCCCATCAATGTGTATTTATATTTAGGATTTTTGGCTCCAATGTGCATCACCTTGCACTTGGCCACATTGAACCCCATTTGCCATGTTGACGCCCACTTGCCCATCTTTGACAGA
This sequence comes from Gekko japonicus, assembly GCF_001447785.1. Lineage (NCBI taxonomy): Eukaryota > Metazoa > Chordata > Lepidosauria > Squamata > Gekkonidae > Gekko > Gekko japonicus. Next base: position 1,921,769 of record NW_015169175.1, read on the forward strand.
TCCCTTTGGAGTGCCTCACAATCCTCACTGGTTTTCACCACCCTGAACAACTTCGTATCATCCGCAAATTTAGCCACTTCACTGCTTACTCCCAACTCCAAATCATTAATGAACAAGTTAAAAAGCAGTGGACCAAGTACTGATCCCTGCGGTACCCCACTGCTTACCTCCCTCCACTGAGAAAATTGCCCATTTATACTCACTCTCTGTTTTCTATTAATTAGCCAGTTTTTGATCCATAAAAGGACTTGTCCTTTAACCCATGATTTTTGAGCTTACTTAGGAGCCTTTGATGAGGAACTTTATCAAAAGCTTTCTGGAAGTCAAGGTAAACAATATCTATTGGATCCCCCTTGTCCACATGTTTGTTCACCCCCTCAAAGAACACTAACAGGTTAGTGAGACAAGATCTTCCCTTACAGAACCCATGCTGAGTCTGCCTCAATAGGTTTTGTTCATCTATGTGCCTACTAATTCTTTCCTTAATAATGGTTTCCACCAATTTACCCGGTATCGACGTCAGACTGACTGGCCTGTAATTTCCCGGATCTCCTCTGGAACCCTTTTTAAAGATGGGAGTGACATTAGCTACCTTCCAGTCCTCAGGGATGGAGGCAGACCCAGCACTTTGAATTGTGCATGGAAACTAACGGGCAGCCAATGCAGAACTTTTAGCACATGTATGATAAGATTCCTGAAACCAACCTCGGACAATAGCCTGGCCAATGCATTTTGGACCAGAAGTTTCTAGACTGTTTTCAAAGGTACCCTGCATGCAGAGCATTATATTAATGGTCAGAACCTAGGTCCCCATGGCCAGATTACACTTTTCAAGGAATACCCATTGCTAGTGTATCAGTTGATGATAAGGCATGCCATGGAAGAAACTTGAATCTCCAACTATAGGCCAAAATCTAGCAGCACCCCCAAACTATGAAGCTGCTCCATCAGGGGGAGCACAGTCTCCTCCATGACTAGCTGGACTAGCTGGCTCCTTAGTCCTTGAGAGGCTTCATCATTGATGGAGAGCACCTTGGTCTTGTCTTCAGTTTATTTTGCCTCTCATCTATCGCATTACTTTTTTCAAGTTTTTCTTTATGTAACACTAGCTAGTTCTGCACATTTCATTGTTTGTGATTTGTGGGCTACCTAGAACACCACTGGTGGTGTTGGACAGTGCTGTCAAGTCACAGCCAACGTATGATAACCTCAAAGGGTTTTCAAGGCAAAAGACTTCAGAGGTAGTTTGCCTTTGTCTGCCTCTGTCTTGTGACCCTGGTATTCCTTGGTGGTATCCCATCCAAATAGTAACCAGGGCCAACTTGGCTTAGCTTCCAAGATCTTACAAGATCCAGCTAGCCTGGGCTATCCAGGTTAGGGCCATCTGAGTACTACCAGCAACCAAACGACACAGGTCTGATAGAACAAATCCAGCAACCCTGAGACTAGAACTGGGTTGGAGGGCTGGGGCTTTAGATGGATTTTTAGAAGTTAGACCACCTAACACAAAGCAGCGTGGACAATCTAGAGGAGAAGTTTATCATATGCCAGGGTTCAAGTTGAGGTGTTCCTCCAGAGGAGGCAGAAATAGAGACGGATATGGGTAACAAGCAGGAACAAACAGGCAGGGAGGGAAGGATAGGGGGGAAGCCTGAGGCAGCTGAGGACTGTGGTGGTCATTTTGTTGTTCAGTCGCACAGTCCTCAGGAATGGAGGAGTTCCAATTATTATATTTAAATTAACCTAATAGCCATAGAAAATTAATTCGGCCAACAAACTTGGAACTGAGATTTCAAAAGTCTGAATGTGTGTCATTCCATCAAGGTAAGGATTCTATAACAATTAGAATAATTGGAATGAATATGGCCATACCTATGGCCCATCATTAATACCAGCAACACAATTGCAAACATATAAGGTAATTCTAGTTTGAAAAACCCAGCATCAGGGTCTTCAGGGTCATAGTGGTGGTCATAGTGCTTGACTTAGACAGAATTCCACTGTGCAATGAAGCTGTCCAGTAACCTTGGGCAAATCATTCTCTCTCTGTCTAATCTACCCTATTGGTTCATTACAAGGATAACATGGTGGATCATATGTGCTGCCCTGATGTTCAAAGGAAGGAAGAAATAAAATAAATTAATCGGTAGCAGCAGAAATCTTGTCAGAATATGATTGTTGCTCAAGACCATGCCTGACCCAGTTACATTTATAGCGAGCAGAGATCAGGGAACCTATGGACAGGGTGGGAAGACAGGCCTACTGGCTTTTTTGTTCTACATCCTTGAGCCTCAAGTGATCCATCTCAAAGACTATCTGTGCTCTGAACAGGGAGCTACCAGTGTGAGTCCAGTTTGATCCTGAAACACATCAGAGCAGAAATCTGTGGGTCTAACAGTATGGCAACCAGCAGGAAGAGTGGGGTGGGGATGTGGTGTGTGTGCAGGGCCCGCCACTCGTGGGATGATGTCATTTCCAGGGGATATCCAGAAGTGATGGCGATAGCTCTAGGAATTACCAGAAACACTATGGTTTTACCAAATATAAACATTTAATTTTAATTTTTAAATTTTCCAAGCAGTGGCAGAGAACAGGAACTCAGGGTGGGGCAGCCCTGTCCAACAGAGGGAATCCAACTGATAAACCTACCTTTTCAGGACTCAGCAATCTATTCTCGGTGGGTGGTTAAGCGTACTGGAAACCCTCTGCAATAAAACAGAGCAATAAAATAAACTATTATAGACCACAAGGAAACATTAAACAGGAAGCCATCTTGCTGACTTATTTGTGGCTGGTATAAAGCTCCTTTTCCCATCTCTTCCCTTCAGATCAGTCCCAGTCTCCCCCTTTCTTCTTTGCAGTACTTGCTTGGAGCATTTCAGCTATTTTGACACCAAAGATTTTCACACGTTTACAGCTTGTGAGTTTAGGAACAGTAATAAACCCTTTTGCAGGAAAGCGGTCAATAGCAAAAGGCTCAGAAAGTCGTTTCAATGTCCCTGATTCATCCGAGAAATGTCTTTTGGAAACATTTCAATGGCTCATGGAAAACCGTACACTTTTCTCCAGATGTGTCTCTGTGGAGACGAATAAAAGAATTGTTTTAATAAATCAAAGTTCAACATCTCTAGCATCTCCAGAGCTCCCAAAATAGCTTGAGTGTAATTACATCTCTGTTTTTTTTTCTAGCTCACCTCAAGCAAATGCTTTCAGGATTCTGGCGGAGAGCAATCATGTCTAACATTGCACACAGCCACAGGTACAAGTTGTCGGGGATACATTTGGTCGATCTGTGTTTGCGCCGTTTCGCTGCAATGTCACGATCTCTGCCACCGATGCGAAAACGTTTTGCAATGATCAGACTTAGTTGAAGGCCAAGTAAAAGAGAGCTGAGGTCAGGAGGACAAAGGGGGGAAAAATTAGAATGGCGGCATTAACGAGAATCCAACCAGACTGAAATTCTTTTTATCTAATAAGGTAGAAAGGCTTGCCCAAGTGTTAGAGGAACATTGAGGAAATATAGCTTCTCACAGCAGGTGTGTAAGGTTTCCCATTTGAGCTTCAAGGACCACCATGAAGGGACAGTAGATAGCAAGACTATCTATAGATGCAAGCCTGCCCTTGGTAGACTGAGAATTCTAAGCTGGTGTCCCATCTGTTCAGATTTATATTTATTTTATATCCTGCCTTTCTCCTCAATGAGGACTGAAGGCAGCTTACAGCTTTCTCCTCTCCTCCATTTTATACTCACACAGCCCTCTGAGGTAGCTTAGGCTGAGAGTTTGTGACTGGCCCAAGGTCACCCTCCAAGCTTCTGTGACAGAGTGGGGATTCGAACCTGAGTGTCCCAGATCCTAGTCCAACACGCTTTAACCACTACACCATGCTGGCTCTCAGAGGGGTTGTTCTGGGTCGACATGGGTTAAAGAAATGTAAGCAAAATGGTCACATGACTCTTACTATCCCCCAAACGGCTGCCATAAACTTTACTGGGGTACCCCGAACGCCCACTGACTTGCAGGATATCACCTTGATCAAATGCTACGTCTTGCTGGTTCCAGCCAAGCTATGACACACCATTTCCAAATCCAAAAACAAAGAGCAGAAAGCTGCACATCATTCCCTGTTCGAAAGCACAAACTTCATTACTGTGAAACTGGCTTAATTGGGCAAACCCTGGTGCATCAAAAGGCCATCATTGTTTTAGACAAAGCCACACACACACACAAAACGTTTGCAGACGTCTTTTTGGGGGGGGCATTTATTCAGAACAGCAAAAAGTGCCTTTGCAGACTTTTTGGGGGGCATTTATTCAGAACAGCAAAAAGTGTGATTTTTCACTTCAGGTGTGAGCAAGCACCACGCTTATTCCCAGCATCCCTCATTTCATCCTTTAATATTGGTCAGTCTTTGGTTAAAATGCTGTCACTAGGCAATTTAAGAAGAAAGCCAAGCCCAAAAAATAAATAAATTCTGAATTTTGAAGCCTTCCGCAAACAAGGGAGGGGAAAAAACCACTTTCCTTTTATGCTTCATGCTCTTAAACTGAAGTAGACTACACTACTACCTGTATTGTTTTTAGTAATGTACATGACCTTGTTTTACTGTCCCAGTAATGACATTGGGTGCACTGAGTGTGGAGCTCTCCTTTATGTCAGCGGAATCAAAGCATGCCTATCAGAGTGAAATTTCATGCCTGAGTGGGAATCTGCAGCTAGGAGTCGCATCTGCTACGCCAATATGTTTAATTGGCTTTATAAGTAACTGGAATCTTTTTAATACACATGGCAGTGGGCAGCCTGAGCAGCATTTTGTTCTCTGCAAGAACCAGAAGGGCCTAAGTGGGAGAGCATAGCTGCACCCTATGGAAAGGTGTGTGGCAGGGGGACAGGTGGGAGATTGTGTGTCTCCAAATGGTAGGGAGGATTTTAAAAGACCCACAGTGAGGGGAATTGAACACAGAATCCATGTGGCAAAGCAGAGAGATGGAGGGGAACACCTTTTAAAATGGAGAATGAAAAGTGAAGAATCAAAGCATACAGGCTAGTAGATCGGAACACAGGGAATTAACATTATATAAAGGGGACTAGGAAAAAGGCCCGTTGTGGAAATAAATACAACAACCTCTAGAAAGAGGCTCTGGGCAGGTACCCCGGCCTTGGACACTCAGTGTCAATTTGCTGTGGCGACCTCAGCAGGGTATAATGACACTGAGTCCACCATTTTCTCCAGAGGAACTGATCTCTGCTACCTAAAGAACAGTTGTAATTTTGAGTGATCTCCAGCCATCACCTGGAGATTGGCAACGATGGTTCTCCAGAAGGGAATAGTTGGTTTGGAGGGTGGAGTCTATGGCTTTGTACCTGTCCAAGGTTCCACGCCTCCTGAAACTTCACCCTCTCCAGGCTCCATCCCTCACATCTCCAGGAATTTCCCACCTGGAGTTGGCAATCCTATCTCCTTCCCAGACAATCATCAACCTACCTTTATTTCCCCCTCACTCTTCAGCTTTCCACCCCCCACACACCTGCAGCCTCTCACGTGCTCTGAAGCCCTGACTGCTACGTCACATTGGCTGTCATACGGGGGTCACCTCAGCAGCATATAAGAATACAGAGCCCACCATTTTTTCCAGGGGAACTGATCTCTGCCATCTGGAAAGCAAT
>NW_015169175.1:1927516-1944411 GCF_001447785.1 Gekko japonicus
AACAGCAAAATGTTTAGAATGTTGGAGGCAGGATTCAGGCAAAGCAGCCAGTGGATAGGGAGACTTTCTGATAGACAGATCAGAGAGCAAACTGATTTTGGAGCGTATGGAATATTCTAGAGAAGTGCCACCACCATTCAGCTTTTATTTATAAGGGTGATGGAAGGGAGGTGGATGATGGCACAGTGTTCTGTTGTCAGTTTAAACACAAGGAATACAGGACACCACTGCAGTAACAGTAGAAAAGTCAGGAGGAGTATTTAGAAGAAGAGCTGGTTTTTATACCCCGCTCTTCACTACCTGAAGGAGTCTCAGAGTAGCTTACAATCACCTTCCCTTTCCCTCCCCACAACAGGCACCTTGTGAGGTAGCTCAGAGAGAACTGAGGCTGACCCAAGGTGACCCAGCTGGCTTCATGTGGAGGAGTGGGGAATCAAACCTGGTTCTCCAGATTAGAGTCTGCCCCCCTTAACCTAGGGTTGCCAGTCCCCAGGTCCTGGTGGGGATTCCTATGATTTTCAAGGCTTAAGGCCACTGCCAGCCAGTTAGCCAGCAGGGAAAACCCCACCTCCAAACAGCAACGTTCTGGTGTGACGTCCCCACTGTGATAACATCACCTGGAACTGACATCATCACGTCAAGGACGTCATGTTGGACGCTCTGGTTTGACAGCAAAACTCTATGGTGGATTTGGCCTAAAACCATACTTTTACCCTCAAACCAGAGTGTCCCGCACAATGTCGCCAATACAATGAAGTCACTTCCGGGTTACATCATTGTGTCGGGGAATGTCACCTGGTATTTTTGGCCACTGTGTGACAGAGTGTTAGACTGGATGGGCCATTGGCCTGATCCAACATTGGCTTCTCTTATGTTCTTAATGTCCCAAAATGCCCCCCAAATCCCCCTGCAGGCATGGTGAGGGGAGACCTGTCAACTCTGTCTTAACCACTACACCATGCTGAAGTGATGAAAGGATGGAATTATATCCTATGCTTAGGGCACATCTGGTGGAAATTTGAGGTCCTGGGTCGTTGGTTTTTTCATCTTGGATTTGGGATACATGGCTCTGATTGGCTCTGTAGTTGATTCAAATGCTGGCCTCTAGGTTCTTGCCTAGGGTTGCCATCTCTAGACTGTGGAATTCCTGGAGTTTTGGGGGGTGAAGCCTGAGAGGGTGAGGGAGTTCAACTTGGTATAATGCCATAGAATCTAGGTTCTTGCCTAGGGTTGCCAGCTCTAGATTGTGGAATTCCTTGAGTTTTTGGGGGTGAAGCCTGAGAGGGTTAGGGAGTTCAACTTGGTATAATGCCATAGACTCCACCCTCTGGAGCTGACATTTTCTGCTGGGAAATGGATCCCTGTCACCTGGAGACCGGTTGCAGTTCTAGCAGATGACCGGCACCACCTGCAGTTTCCCCCCAAATACTAGATCACCTTCACTAACCATGGGTGTGTCCCTGAAGAGAGGGCATTGGGGGAGTCCAGGCTCAGTCAACCCTCAGACAATCATTTAGTACGCCAGCCTAAAGAAAGCTGAGGGGGAAGAGCCAGACTGCTCCCATGATGCTCAAGGAGAGGTGGGTGGCTTGTGAGAGAAGGGGTCAAGGGTGAGCTAGAAATTTGCCCACCATAACTGAGGCCTAACTAAAGCTGGGCCAGGAGTAAAGTAGCACTGGAGGGTGCTGTGGCTCCAGACTCCAACTCACCACAGAGGAGTCTGACACACATGTCCATCCTTGTTAGCTGAAGGGTTGGCAGGTCCCCACTGGCCACCAGCAGGGGATGGGGGATAGAGTGGCCAGATCCAGGTTGTGAAACTCCTTGAGATTTGGGGATGATGCCTGGGGAGGACAGGGTCCTCAGTGGGGTACGATACCATAGAGTTAGGGATGCCAGTCCCCAGGTGCAGATGGGATTTCCCCCGATTTTTAGGGCTCTCCCCGATGCCCACCAGCTGGTCGGTGGGGGGAGCCCCACTCCAACAGTTGTCTGCAGCCTCGCTTGAAAAGAGAGTGCACTGTGCATGCCTGCTCTGCAAGTGGCAAATTTGCTCCTTGCAGGGCAGGTGCAGTTGGCACCCACTGTTTCCAAGTGGGGGCCACCGGCTCCTGCCCTGCAAGAGGCTAGTTCACCTCTTGCACAGCAGGAGTGCCCGGAGCTCACTCTGTCCATGTGGGGGCAGATGGCTCCTGCCTTGCAAGAGGTGATTTTGCCTCCTGCATGGCAGGAGTGCTTGCCCCCCCCCATTTAAATAGAAGATTCCCTTTAAATGGTAGGAAAAAAGTGGGGATGTCATGATGTCACACAAAGTGATGTCATCGTGCTGGGAATGGCCACACACCCCTCCTGGAATGCCCCCTAATCCCCCCACCAGGGATAAGATTGGACATGGCAACTCTACATAGAATCCACCCTCCATTTTCTCCAGGGGAACTGTTTTCTGTGGTCTGTAAATGAGCTGTAATTCCAGGAGATCCCCAGGTCCCACCTGGAGGGTGGCATCCCTAGTTTCAGAAGCATCTTGCCATCCACTGTTGGAAACAGTATGCTAAACTAGCAGGGCTTTTATTCCACTTCTAGAGGAGTTCTTGTATTCTGATCTGTATATCCCTGAGGAGTGGAAGCATCAAACTCGAAAGGAGGGACAACCAATTGTCAGTTGACGCCAAGGAAACTTTCCGAAGGCAGCCCACAATGAACGGGTTAGAAATCTTGATGCAGCCCTACTCCCCTTTGGGGAGAAGACTTACTATATTTATATAGTAAAAAAGCTATCTAGGAAAGTGATTTATTATAAACCAAGTTATAGGGTACAAATAACCTTCAAACATTATCAGAGAAGGAGATACTGGGGGAAAAAATACATCTAGGTGTCATAGATGCCTGCCCAGCTCATCAGAAACAGATTTTCCCTGCAGCTCTCAAGACACACAATAGAACTCAATGTCATGGCGCAACATCTAGTTTTGAAGAATGTCTTTTATATGCCGTTGTAATACAGTTTACAGTGGCTGCATAGTTAATACCCCTTTCAAGCCTCCTTAGGCTCCTGCCGGGCTTCCCTACTTCATGCTGTATGCTAGCAAAGATCACCTGAGAAGCAGGGCCTTTCAACACTCGTGTGAAATACCAGTTTATCACACAACCTGTTTGTTTTAATCTGCACAGCAGTCGCAAGACATAAAGGCTAGGGTAACCTTTCCCAGAATTTGCAAGGCAATGGAGGTGGGTGGCTTTATCTGCATATTTGTTTTGTCTCACATTGGGTGCCACTTTAGTTCTGTCAGAGGGGCATATTAGTATGATAGCCAATAGAAATCAGACCTATTAGGAACCCCATCAAAGAGAACCTGCCAAAACCTTCCCCTGATTCTCCCAGTAAACATGAGCTACCAGTTTTTCTTGCTTTACAGGATTTATAGAATGTTCAGCATGATTTCTGTGAAGCATATTCATAATATTGCTTGGTTCTTTTCCATAGACTATTACAGAAATAATGGCTGATTTTTTAAATCCCATCCTTCCCATAGGATTTTCAAGACAAGAGACAAATAGAGGAGGTTTGCCATTGCCTACCTCTGCATAATGACCCTGGGCTTCCTTGGTGGTCTCCCATCCCAATACACCAGGACCCACCCTACTTAGCTTCCAAGATCTGATGAGATTGGGCTAGTCTGGCCCATCCAGGTCAGGGCCCGGTTCCTCTAGCTGTCCATTTACCATCAGTTTGATCTGCAAGCAATTATTAGGCGATGTTATTTAACTTCATGCCATGAAAATGGCCCATTTCCACTCATGAAACCTCAGTTAAAGGGATAGGACGATTTCCCCCCTCATTTATTAAAGTAGCCATAGTTAAGGCATTTGCTCCAATGCAAATCAGGTTTTTCCCAGAAGGAGGAGGAGGAGGAGGTCACCCTTTATTTGCATACGAGATACAGTTATGTCCAGTAAAAATATTTTTGGCATATAACATTTTTAGCGGATCATCTTACATTTGCGGTTGCCTTCCTTTCAAGTTGTTGTTGTTCAGTCACACAGTCGAGTCCGACTCTTCGCGACCCCATGGACCAGATCACACCAGGCCTTCCTGTCTTCCGCCGTCCTCTGAAGTTTGCTCAACTTCATGTTCGTTGCATCTATGACACTGTCTAACCATCTCATCCTTTGCCGTCCCCGTCTTCTTTGACCTTCAATCTTTCCCAGCATCAGGGTCTTCTCCAGTGAGTGCTCCCTTCTCATTTGGTGGCCAAAGTATTGGAGCTTCAGTTTCATTATCTGGCCTTCCAGGGAACAGTCAGGGGAGAGAGAGAGAGAACACGAACTGGTAAAGAAATTTAAGTTACTTTCCCCCTGTCCAAAATCTTTTCTGTCGGGAACATACATTCACCATCAGTTGGTAATGTGAATCACATTTCAGGGACTGGATCGAAAGGCCATTTGCTGCAGCCAAGAGGCAGCTGACATCAATTCTCTTGTCCTAGTGCGGACCCCCACTTCTCCCTCACACCTGTTCCTGAAGGCCCTCTGTCACCCAGCAGTCGGGTTAGAACGGATAAGAGGAAGTACTTCTTCACCCAAAGAGTGATTAACACTTGGAATTCACTGCCACAGGAAGTGGTGGCATCTACGAGCATGGACGGCTTCAAAAGGGAATGAGATAAGCATATGGAGCAGAGGTCCATCAGTGGCTATTAGCCACAAGGTATAGATAGGGACTCTGGGGCAAGTGATGCTCTGTCATCTTGGTGCTTGGGGGGGGGGGCAACAGTGGGAGGGCTTCTAATGTCCTGGCCCCACTGGTGGACCTCCTGATGGCACTGGCATTTCTGGCCACTGTGTGATACAGAGTGTTGGACTGGATGGGCCTTTGGCCTGATCCAACATTGGCATCTCTTATGTTCTTATGTTCATTTCACAAAGCAAAGGGAGCTGCAGAGGGATGGGGGTGGGGAAGGCTGGAGAATTCTGATGGAGCTTTGCTGATGGTATTCTGCACCCAGTCCCCAGTGACTTCTTTTCCAGGAGTTTATTACGAACGGGGATACTTTCAGGGATCCCTAGATTTGCCCAGTTTTCTCTCTTGGTATTAGAAGCAGAAGAATTAATAAGGCAAGTTAATATGCCTGCAGGTATTAATATGCCAGCACTGGCAACAAAAACAGCCGGTCCCAGTTTGCTCTTCCCTTTCAGTTCTCCCTGATGTTCCTTCACTGGGTGTTATAAAGTTATAAGTAGACTTGTTTCTGCAGGTTCAGTTCACTTGTCTGGGGGATAAAACTCCTAGCAAAATAAATTCATCTTCCATAAAGGAAGATTGTCAGTCAGATGTAAATTACACTCGGTGTAAATGTCATTCCATCGCTTACAGTTGATGCTTTACATTTAGCCCTTAAACATTGCTGTCTGTTCACATTATTGCAATGGAGCCTTCTCTGACAGCTCTGGTATTAATTACACCAAATTGCTTGCCTCTTACAGTTCATTTTCTCATACTCAGAGAAACCTTAAGAAGTTGGGGAGCTAATGGATCCCTTTAAATATCTGAACGCAGCCACGGCATGTATTTAAGGCCAATACCCAGAATTAAATTTTGTGCTCAGTTTTCTATTCTTGGTAGCTTTTGTGGGGAAAGGGGAGGTCAGCACTAATTATATGAAGTTGACATCAGAATATGTCATCAAGGGCCCATGTTCTAATGTAGTTGTCCCTGCAAACATTCCACATGCTCCGGGTTGGGGGATTAATCCAAGTGGTACAGCAATTTCGTATGAGAAGACAAGAGTCACTGGAAAAGACAATAATGCTAGGAAGAGCTGAAGGCATCAAGGAAAGAGGAAGACCCAACAGGAGATGGATTGACTTAATCACGGAAGCCACAGACCTCAGTTTGCAGGACCTGAGCAAGGCCATTAATGGTAGGACTTTTTGGAGGGCATTAATTCATAGGGTTGCCAAAAGTCAGAAGCAACTTGACGACATTTAACACACACAGGCCGAGTTCAGACTGGCAATTTGAAGTGCTAGGGAGTCGTGGCAAAGAAAACCCGGAACAGACCGGGAATGGTTTGTTCACGGTATTCCTGTTCACACTGCAACGAATTAAGCGGGAGGAAGCACAAGGGAGCATTCACACTGTCGGCCCATCCTTGTCGGGCTGTCAGCGGCTGTTTCTGCGCTCCGCTGCATGCGCCTATGCGCATGGACGCATAGGCACATAGGTGCCTGCCGCGGAAACAGCCAGCACCTATTATCAATTATTGCGGGTTGTTCCTCCCTTAGCAGCGCTTGCGTTCACATGTCAGGGAACCGGAATCAACCCACTCTAGACACGGTGTGCTACCACTTTCACCCGGTAGCTTTTAAATTTGGGAGGGAAGTGGCACAAGATGGCTTGAGTACGGCTGGGGGACACCTGATGTGCCTGTGTGAACCTGCCCCTTTAATCCGCTCTTGAAAAGCTCCTGAAACATTCGGCTGCCAGGCCAAACTGCCAGTCTGAACTCGGCCACAGAGTAATTTAGGATCCGGGCATCCTAGGTTCATACCCCACTCTGCTGCAGAATACAGTGGGTGGCTTTGAACCAGTCACTATCAGCCTAACCAACTTCACAGGCCTGTAGTGAGGGTACAGTGGAGGAGGAGAGAGAACCTTGTATGCTAGATTGATCTCCTTGAAGGAAAGATGAGGTTAAAATATACTAAATAAATAAACTGAGTCATTGTATGAGGCAGTTCTCAATTTTTTTTTAACCAAATAGGCTTAACTCTCAGGATTGCTTATATCTTTGGATTGGCTATACTAGATTCAGATCAGACAGAGCTTGGTACTAGCTACATTGGCCCAAAGAAAAACCTGCAAATAAAAGTCATACAATATTGTTAATCAGGACAAAAAACAACCTAAAAAAAACTAGTGGACCATCATAGTCTGAAACATCTCTCTCACTTTCTCCTAGGATTGCCTGGCAACTGGCAGGAGCTTTAGCAGCAGGGACATGGAGAAGGGGAACCAGCACTGTGTGCATCACAATGTCACTCCTGGGAAAAACCATAGAGTTTCAAGCAATTCCTAGAGTGACATGATGTCACTTCTGGGTTTCCCCTGGAAGTGACATCATGCTGTGTGTGACATTGGCATTTTTTAAAAAATCCATCATTACTGCTCGGTGTCACGGTGTCATTGAAAGTTGCTGGTGGGAGGTCTCCTACTACAGTAGGAGGCCTGTCAACCTACTCTTCCCCTCCCCCCAGTCCAGCCTGATGATAAATTGTGGGGAATTTGAAGCCCTGCATATCGTTTTGTGAGATTTTGGGTGGAATTTATAAGATTTTTACATGGTTTTTCTCAAAGGATGCGTATGAGATTGTACAACTTTCTAACAGCCACCACACAGCTTAAAACATCTTTTAACGTTGCAGTTCCTACCCTTTCAACATTTCACTAACATCCATAAGCTAAAAATGGCAAAATTCTGAACAAAGTATCCCAATAGATGCGTCTGGTCAGAAGTGGGGACAGCCGTGCCATGTTCAAAGCAGCCTGAATTTTGCCCTGGTGAGACCTCACAAGAAGAACCCCGATCTTGCTGTTTCCTTCATTGATCACAGAGATCAATGGTGTGGGCTGAAGGGTATCTAAGTCATACTGTTGAAACAGGATTTTCTCCTTGGCTGGCTGTGTGGTTTGGCTGAACTTCATGTTGAACTCTTCTCCTCCCTACTTGCCACTGATCTAATTAGACTTTCAGAGACTGAAGCTATTTAAAGATTTTAAAGAAAAACACAGTCATGGAACGGAGATAGAAAACTGGCTTGAATTCAAATCCTTTACTGTAAGTGTGGTCCGATTCTTATGTTACTTTCATGGTTTAGACATTTGCTGTGTAGCTCATTCCTGTGGTCTCAAAATAATGTCAGGAACCCATAGCCACCTTGGAGTGCATTGTAGGAAATCAAGAGTATCTCCATTTCTTCTGAGGGTTGCGTGGAACATATATGCAACATGTCAATGCACATCTTTTTAGGGATATGCACATACATTTTAATTTATTTTCATGTTCAATTATTTTCCTAATTACCTCCATTTCTTTGATGTAATTTGATATTGTGATATATTGATTCTCTCCTCTTCCCCCATGCTGTGCAGGCTGTGCTTGTGTCCTGGTCATGAACACTGTCAGTGCTGCTACCCGGCCTGGCTTCGTTCAATTTGGCCAGACCAGGTAGAGGAAGGAGCATGGGCTGGTGTGAGCCAAGAATATCTTTTCTGCTTCTCCCACCTCCTTCTCCCACCAGAGGCATCATGTGTTGAAGTGGAAAGCTGAAGCCTTTCCTCGCATGGTGGTAAATAACATCACCCAGCAAAGAACTACCTATTAAGACTCTATTAAAGGTGCAGGTGTGATGGACTAAATTTAAAACACTGTTTTCGTAATGTAGTAAAATCAGAGGAGGGAGGGGAATAGTTAACTCTGCTCTAGAATGTTGAGCTTGAGTGACAGGCTGCTCCTTTTTTCTGATTGGCCAGCACCAGCTGAGGAAAATATAAGATCAGCCATGTGCTGAGGGAGAATTTGAGTTCAGTGGCCCTCACTGTTCAGTAAAGGAAAAGTTCAGCTAAAGGATGGATGTCTGAAGAGTCTGAGTAAAAGTCTGTCAGACAGGCTCACCACTGCTGGACCTCCTGATGGCACCTGGTAGTTTTGGCCACTGTGTGACAGAGTGTTGGACTGGATGGGCCATTGGCCTGATCCAACATTGGCTTCTCTTATGTTCTTATGTTCTTAAATAAAGGGAGAGACTCCTGGTCTTACCTATGTTCAACATAACCTTACCTGTGTTCAACATAACCTGAGAAAGAATTCCATCTAAGCATTCAGAGTCTAGTGTCAGCTAAAGCTGAAGTGGGGTTTGAGATTTTGATAAAAAGTGACTGAGCAGAAGGCTGACGCTCCCAATCAGGCCAAAAGGAAAAGGATGATATTTTCAGGGAAGAAATATAAGCCCTGTAATGTTATACAGGGAATTGGCACTGAGGCAGTCCCTGGTCTGTCGTGAAAGAAAATGGTTATATGCTACTCAGGGTAAGACACATTGTGATTTCAGAAAAGGGGAAAGAATTCGATACACTAAAAGAGTGACCTTTCCAGAAAACATGAACAATTATTAGGAAACTATATGCAAAAACATTGTAGCTGACACCAAAGGACTTAGTCAACCATCTCTCACTAATAAGAACCAAGAATTTGTGAAAATAAGCTGCTTCAACACCATCTTGTCTGTCAACTGAAATGTAAACTGTTTTACCAGAGTTTACCTCAGCCTTTCCAATTCCTGACTACCTCATACCATCCCTGCCTATTGAATAAAATCTTTATTATTGTTCACTGTTACACTGTCTGCAGTGCCATTTCACAGGATCTTAATAAAAAAGGGCTCCTGTTTTCTATTGATAGGTTCCTGGGCTGGGCAAAAGCCAAAGCAGATTCTGCCACATAATGGGACATTCAGATTTATAAAGCCGCAAATATTATCACACAAGTAAAAAGGTAAAGGTTCCCTTGCTCGAAAGCCAGTCGAGTCTGACTCTAGGGTTGTGGTGCTCATCACCGTTTCAAAGCCGAAGAGCCAGCGCTGTCCGAAGACTTTTCCGTGGTCATGTGGCCAGCATGACTAAACACCAAGGCGCACGGAACGCTGTTACCTTCCCACTAAAGTGGTACCTATTTATCTACTTGCAATTTCTTGCTTTCGAACTGCTAGCTTGGCAGGAGCTGGAACTGGTAGGGGCTAGCTAAGTAAGATTGAAGGTCAAAGAAGAAGGGGACGGCAAAGGATGAGATGGTTAGACAGTGTTATCGAGGCAATGAACATGAAATTAAGCAAACTCCGGAGCACAACGGAAGACAGGAGGGCCTGGCGTGATGTGGTTCATGGGGTCGCGAAGAGTCGGACTCGGCTGTGTGACTGAGCAACAACAACAAGTACCTGAAGGAAACTAAGAATTTTGGCAGAAAAATCTGCCACACAGTAAATAAGAATAAGTGTCTGTAATAGCAGGGTATTTTTTCCCTCTGAGATTTTGGCAACCCTGCACCTTTCTCAGCACCTCATTTGCTATTTGCCCCTCCTGGCACTCCCCATCCCTCACGAACACTCTATAGAGCAGAGGGGGGAAATGTGGAGAGCATCACACAATGCCATGATATCACTTCTGGCTGGAACCCAGAAATGATGGCGCAACACAGTAACACTAGGAATTTTTCTGATCTCTATGGTTTTTATCAGCGAGATTGGCAAAAATCCTCAAGCATCACCATGTTGTGGCAATGTCACTTCTGAGTTCCTAGCCAGAAATTATGTCACAGCATCATGCAATGCCATTTTGAAGTCTCCATCCATATACCCCAATACTCCTGGCACAACTTGGTGCTGAGCTGGCAATCCTAGTCCAAAGTGCCACATTTTGGTGTACTCTGGGAAATGAAGCCACAAGGCAACCACAGTGGCAATGGCTTCTTTCCTATCCTGGCCCTACCACCATTATGAGTCCACCTCCATAGTAAGTTCAGGGGAAGCAGGGGAAGCATCGATTACAAGTTACATTTCCCTTTATCCCTCTTCCCCTGCTTTCAACTCTGAGAACTCTACAACAGATACCCAGACACCCCAGACAAATCCTTCCCTAAACTTCAAAACCATCTCTTATTGGTGGTAGCCAAGACAACAGGCATGGTCACTGGCACCTCCTACTAAGGAACTACATATCCCATATCATATTGTAGGGCTGTCTACTAGTCACACCCATCTGAATGATTAACACTGGTGAAATATCACTACTAAAGTAGAAATAAACTCATTTGAAGTAGTATTTTCAGCTCCCTCTGCATGCTGCTGTGATTTATTGATTTATTTAATTTGTACCACGCCCTCCTCGCAAAGCAGGCTCAGGGCGGCTTATACAAGTTAATGCATAATTACAATTAAAAACGACATAAAATCATCTAAAAACAATTCCATTATCAATAATTAATAATTCATAAATTGTTGACTATGTTTAATTAGTTGTTTAATATGGCGTGCTATAAGAGTGTATATTTTAATATTTTGCTCAGAAGAACATAAAGAAGACGAATAAGAGTTGGCTTTACACCCCACTCTTCACTTCCCAAAGGAGTCTTGGAGCAGCTTACAATTACCTTCCCTTCCTCTCCCCACAACAGACACACTGTGAGGTAGGTGGAGCTGAGAGAGCTCAGAGAGAACTGCTCTTGAGAGAACAGCTCTGAAAGAACTGTGACTGACCCAAGGCCACGCAGCTGGCTGCATGTACAGAAGTAGGGAATCAAACCCAGTTCTCCAGAGTAGAGTCTACCACTCTTAATGAATACACCAAACTAAAATGGCTGCCCACTGACATTTTAAATAAGAGAGAAAATCAAATACAGACTTGAAATCTCTTCCCTTTTTGTTTACGTCAGTACAACAGAAGCCACCTACTTAATGAGACAGCCTTTGCCTGTCTCAATATTAACTATTGTTATTTATGTTATTTTTAAAGTCACTATATTAATGAAAATGGGTTATTTGGTCTTTTGACTTTTGACTAATTATGAATTAGTTGATGTCTATTTACTATTTTATTTATTTATTTATTAGATTACTTTTAGTCACTGCTCACTGAAAGGGTCTCACAGTGATTTACAACATTAAAACCATATAAATGAGATAAAAACAACATACCAGGAAATATTAACATTAAAATATTGAACTATTAAAATATGTGGCTAGCACAATACCACTAATAAAAATGGCCCAAACATGGCCAACCTAGACAATTCGACCTTGCACACGCTGCTGACGCTAAACAAGTCTGGCAGGGCATGAGTGTCATCTGAGAATGCATTCCACAGGGTAGGGCCCACAACTGAGGCCCTGTCCACACGAGGCCTGGTTTTGGGCTGGGAGTGGGCCGGATCGGGACCGGAGCAAACGGGCGCGATCCCACTGCAACATCTGGGCAGTGTTGCGCACCCATCCCCGATCTGGCCCTTCCCCTGAAGAGACGCATCAAAAATTATCCACCTACCTAGGTGGTTCTTTCAGGCCGCCCGCATCAAGGCCGGCCGTGGGATCGCCGGCCCGTCTTTCTGCCAGCACATCCCCGGCTCCTGCCTGAACTGCGCATGCTCAGACATGCGCAGTTCGGCAGTCTCCCATTCCCCTCCGTCGCTTCCCCCGGCGTCTGATCGTGCTGGGGAGGGAATGCGCTGTGGCTCAGGGGATCAATGTGATCCCACCGCGGCATGAAGCCGTGCTTCAGCCCGTCCCTTTCCCCCCGTGTAGCAGGGGCCTGAGAAGGCCCTTCCCCTAGTCATCACTAACCAGGACATCCTGGGGCCAGGCCCCTACAACAGGCCCCTAGATGATGACCAAATTAATTACAATTAGTTAATATCTAATTTGCTTCCACTGCAGTTTTGTCCTCTGTAGTTGTGAAATTCTTATTGTCAGGTGGCACCACCTGCATTATAGAACTAGCCACTCATGAGTAGGGTTGCCAACAGCCTGGAGGAAAAAACAAATTCCTGCCCTTTTAATAGAGGCTTAGTGAGATGTTATTTAACAGGTGATATTATTTACCTCAATGCCATGAAAAGCTTCAACTGCTAATTTTCACACATTAAGCCTCTCTCAACAGAGCATAACATTTTTTCCTCTAGGCTGTTGGCAACTCTATAGTTATTTTCTAAGGTAAAATATACTCTGATCTTTCAAATTATTGTCAGAAAAGTTGAGCAGTCCTCAAGAATACAGAAATGGGCTTCTAATATTGTTTCCCACTCCCTTTTGTCAAGATCCATGCTTCAGTCAAACACTTAGGCCCTGAATGACTTTGTTGTTACAACCCAGTTGTAACTGTTTAGATTTATATTCATTCAAGTGTCATCTCACCTTGTTACAACCAATGCACTTGAAAGGATCGAGTTGGATGTGTGCCACACTTTTGGAGGTGGAAGGTCAACAGTTGATTCACTAAATCACATTAAACCATAACTCTGTCCTGATGCAAGGGACAAAGAGGCACACACTGAAATGTGTTTTAGCTCTACACAGTGGTAAAAGCTCTAACCTCTGTTGTAATTATCTGGAACCAGGAATCTACTTAGGCAAAAATCTGTCAGGAGGAAAGCAAGCAGTAAACTTAAAGCTGTTTTGATGTGTTGCACTGTAAAATGTATACAGTAAATCAAACCCTGTGGATTTTCCTTCCCTGCCACAAGGGAGGGTAATGCCAGATAAGCGTGCATGTCTTTGTAACATGAAAACAAAAAGACTAGGAGGAACATGACTTGTGAGAAAGAAGACAAGAGCCATACAATTATGCTGAAATATGTTGAGAAGATTTATCTTTACCTTGACACTCTTTATCCATCAACTTAAAAGAAGCAAACAGTTATTAAAATGTGCTCTACTGTTTGGTTTCCAGTGCTGGCATAAACAGTCGGTGTCGATCTAGGAGGAAAAAGTCTGTTAAGATGAGTTATTTTCTCCCTTTTTTCCTCAATAATTTCTTTTGGGTTTATGTATGTGTAAACACATTGGCTTTTATTTTCTTTCTTGTGTATGAAGATAATTTTTCCCCATTGCTGGTTACTGGTACAAAGGTGATTTCAGGGGACAATAAGCTCCTGATATATCTTGGGCTTCTGATCAGAGCCAAATAGCAGTTTCCTAGGCAGCCGAAGTAAAAGAGCCACTTCAGTCACTGTGTATTCCTGTGAACAGACTACTTCTCAAATTGGTCCTCTGCTCTGTGGAATAATTGAAACCTGTTCTTAATGAGGCAGGGGAAAAAAATGAAAATGTCTTCTTTGTTCCTGTCAAATGGCGGGGGCGGCTCTAACCAAAGGCGCTTTTTTTGGCTGAAAAAAGGAAGATGGTCTTGAAATGTCAAGCAGCCTAATGCTGGTCAGTGGTGATTCATGCCTCTCTAGCATGTGAGGTCTTCTCTTTAAGCCAATGCTATGTGCTAGGAGAGACCTGGTACTGCCACTCAATATGGCAACCCCCCCATCTCTAGTTCTCTTCAATGGATAATTTTTGGATTTCCATGAAATGGGGGAAATTCCCATTTTGCTTTCCTGCAAATGTAACCTGTGTTGCTTTATTTTCATGACTGTTTTGTTGATTCCATGCAATGCATTTTCCCCAGGAAATGAACACATTTTGACAATGTTTTCTGTGCATAACAGTCAACATTATACATTAAGTAAATGCAGATATATGTGTGTAGAAATACCATAAAATGGTGCAGTGGTTAGAGTGTCATACTAGGATCTGAGAGACCCCAATTCAAATCCACATTGCACCCTGAAAGTTCAATGGATGAGCTTGAACCAGTCTCTCTCTCTCTCTCTGTCTTTAAGCCTAACCTATATCACAGGGTTGTTATGAAGATAAGGTGGATGAGGGGAGAATTACACCGTAAGCCAATCTGACTTCCCATTTGAGAAGAAGAAGAAGAAGAAGAAGACGGAGGAGGAGGAGGAGATTGGATTTATACCCCACCTTTCACTCAGAGTCTCAGAGCGGTTTACAAACTCCTTTCCCTTCCCCTCCCTACAACAGACACCCTGTGAGGTAGGTGTGGCTGAGAGAGCTCTTTCACGAACTGCCCTTTCAAGGACAGCTCTTCTCAAACTTCCTATTTGAGAAAAATACTGTTGACAAAACTGTATATAGGAGAATAAAAAGAAGCAGAATGGGGATCACATGTTGCTCTTATAAACTCCTTCTTCCTCCTATAACATATACTGAAATTGGTCACATGACAGAGAGACCATCATTATGTCGTGAGTTTCCCTGCCCCCACCAGAGGGTATGAAATGGGGCAAAGACGCCTACAGCCTGATGATATCCGTTTGACTAGCTGTTATGGGAGCCCTGAGCTAGATGACCCAGGCTGATCTGATCTTCTCAGATCTCAGAAGCTAAGCCAGGTCAGCCCCGCTTAGTGCTTGCATGGGAGACCACCAAGGAAGTCCAGGGTTGCTATGCAGAAGCAGGCAATGGCAAACCACCTCTATTCATACATATAAATTAGTCAGCAAAGAGGACTCTTGTGGTCACACACACTAAATAATCCACTTTCAATCCACTTTCAAGTGCACTTTCCAACTGGATTTTACTGTGTGAACTGGCAAAATCCAATTGGAAAGTACATTGAAAGTGGATTGAAAGTGGATTATTTAGTGTGTGTGATCGCAGCTTTGGTTTGCATGACAAAATGTGGAAAGAGGAGGTTTCACAAAATGACAGGAAATGGCCAGGTGGGAGCAGCTCAGGGCTGGCATCAGCACACCCTGGGGTGGGGCAGCTACCGGGGCTCAAGGTGTCTGGCAGGGCCCATTGCAATTGACCCCCCTCAATTATTTGCTAGCATTCTACCTTGCTCCCATCTACATGCATTGCACAGTGCCAGGCAGTGAGCATGGGCAATGGGAGACCTCACAGTAGGGTTGCCATTGCCAACCTCCGGGGGGGGGGGACTGGAGATCCCCTGCTATTGCAATTGATATCCAGGTGACAGAGGTCCATTTACTTGGAGAAAATGTCTGCTTTGGAAAGCGGACTGTGTGGCCTTATATCCCACTAAAGCCTCTCCTCTCCCCAAACTTTGACCTCTCCAGGCTCCACCCCCAAAATCTCCAGGTATTTCCTGACCTGGAACTGGCCACCCTAGCTCACAAGCAGGCAGGGGAAGGACAGACAGGCATGGCTTGGTGGGAGGGAAGGAAGGCACGTCTGGGAGCCTGGGGGGGTGGGTAGAAGGAGAGTCTGGGAAATCTCTGCCTGGCCCCTCAAAACCTGGAACCAGCTCTGGAGCAGCTGCAGCTATTCCATTTCCTGCTTGAAGGTAAACACTTATTCCAGGTTTCAGCTTGACTGCTTTAATGCACATTCACCCACCCCATGTGTGCACACCCTCGTTCAGATCTATTTCAGTGCCCGTCAAGGGGACCAAGTGAATAGTCTGGCAGTACCTCATGCTAACGTATGTTTGAAGCCGAGCAGATGTGGAACTGATCCATGCACAGATGGTAATCTACTGAGTGCATTAAAAGTCTGGTGGAATATCAGGGTAGTAAACAACAGGGTACAAAATGTACACCTGAGGTTTGATGAGCAGTTTGATCCAGCTCTTCCCCCCCCTCGCCCCCACGGCCAGGTATGCTCAATGAACTGAACCCTTTATTTTATTTTTTTAGTTTAACCCGGCATGAAAATAATTATGATATGTTTGTTTTTGTCCTAAATCCAAGGCAAGAGGATGGAAGGGAGAAAGAGCAGCCTCTTTCCAATTGCAAAGCTGAACTGTGTTCCTTCTGAAATTCTCCGAGCCGTCAAAACATCTGATGAATGGAGTGGTGTGATGGAAAGCCAAAGCAGCCTAGAGTGGAGCTGAGGAGGTACAAATGACTTCTCTGGAGTCACGTGGATAACCAGAGGCAGAGTTTGACCCCCCCCCCCTGAGTCTCTGTTTCAGACTCCTTCCTCCCCTCTTGTAGCACAGCTGTCTTGGACGGGCTTGGCATGATGGGAGGGGAGACGATAATGGAGCAGATGGAAAGGAGAAATAATTAAATCCTATGGAGTACCACTTAATATTTCCCCTTGTTACTCTAACTTGGAGTCAGAGGAGCACATTAAGGGTAATTGAGTTAGGTCAATTTGTTATCCAAATGTTATTAAGGTAACTGTGTACTAAAAAAAATGAAATTGCACTGAGTCTCCTTCGCTCGGTCCTGGCGGCTAGTGCTCTGCCGTCCCCCATCTTTCCTCTCAGACGAAATTAATAAACATTTTGCAAAGCCAAGAGCCTCTTT
>NW_015169175.1:1944422-1988249 GCF_001447785.1 Gekko japonicus
TCTTTCCCTTCAGGCCTTTTCTGTCTGCCTAATGGTGGTGGTGGGGAAGTGTGTGAGTGTGGGACAGTGAGGGAGCACGTGCAGTAGAATGCACCAGGATGTAGCTCCCCAATGTCTGACTGAATTTTTAGCGGATGGATTGTAACGGCGACTGGTAAAAAAAACAAACCAGTTCAGGGAATGAGCATTTTATGTGATTCTCTGACTGATGTGCTACATTTAAGAACATTTTCATATAGATAGTTCATTTATAAATGGAGATTATATGGTTGCCAGCCTCCAGGTGGGGCCTGGAAATCTCCTGCTTTTACAAATGATCTCCAGCTGACAGAGATCAGCTCCCCTGGAGAAAATGGCTGCTTTGAGTGGTGGACTTTATGGCATTGTACCATGCTGAGGCCCCTCCCCTCCCCTAACCCCTCCTTCCCCTGGATCCATCCCCGAAGTGTCCAGGTATTTTCCAACCCAGACATGGCAACCCTAAGAGATTAACACCACTTTGAGCTCAGCATCCTTTTATAACGGGCCATGGCATGTGACGGGCTGGCATCTGAAAACACATTTTGCCTCTGTCTGCCTGTACACATATTGGGCGTGTATGTTTGACTCAGACCGATTTCCCACAGCCGCTGCTCCACCCTCGCTCTTTCCTTTCCACCAATTGTATGCATCCATTTCCCACTATTTGCTGCGCGGTCGCAGTTTGACCCGCAGCTTCTCCCGATTTTCCACACGTCTTCTTGATCCTGTTTTTTTGAGGATCCAGAAGACGCGGGGGAAATCGGGTGAAGCTGCAGGTCAGAATGCGGCCGCGCAGCATATAGTGGGAAATTGACACATACAATCGGAGGAAAGGGAAGAGTGAGGGTGGAGCAGCGGCTTGTGGGAAAACAGTCTGGGTGTGTATGTTTGACTCTCGACCCGCAGGCTCTGTCTGCCTCAGGGGAATGAGGGTGCAGTCTTAAACAGGTTGACTCAAAAGTAACCCACATGTTATTCAGTCAGGCATAAACCTAGGAAAGTGCCCGTAGAACTGCAGCTCCAAACCATTCCTAATACAAGTCCAGCCATCTTGGCCTAGCACAGTTGCCGCTGTTGCCATTAATAATTGCCATTAATAACTGGCCATTGCGATCATAGGTCACAGGGTGCTTTTCCTAAAACAGTGCGTGACTCTTACCCAAGTAAAAATGTGGCTGATCTGAACACCATGTCAGATTTTAGGGGTGGGAGTCGAGAGAATCTTTCGTCTCACATGCTTTTATTTCAGACGTGTTCGTTGCCATTAATAACTGGCCATTGAGACCATGGGACAGGGTGCTTTCCCTAAAACAATGCGTAACTCTTACACAAGTAAAACTGTGGCTGATCTGAACACCATGTCAGATTTTAGGGGTGGGGGTTGAGAGAATCTCTCGTCTCACATGCTTTTATTTCAGACGTGTTCATCCAATGGATGGATGGCCCACAGCAAGAAGCCTCAACAGGTTTGGATTGGCAGCGGGATCTTTGCTGGATTCAGCTCAGCAGGGTGTTGGGTTGTTGGCATCTGGCCAGCTGCTTGTAATTCTGGCATACCCGTTCATGTCACTCATTTAGCTCCCTTTCATTTAAATCAAGGTTTTTTGTTATTGATGCAGAGAGGATCGAAAACAGAGGGAAGGCTCCAGTTCATCCCTGGGGTAACCCTCTTCACTCAGGGAACTCAATCCAAAAGGGTCCAGCTGGCTCTAAAGAAATAGCTGTTCTGACCAGCAAAACCCCAGGTTTTAAAACCTTGAGCATTTTTTTTTCATGGCACTTGTGATGGTTGTAAATGTCCACTCACCTAGTAAAAGTAGCTGAGGAGACATAAATCACACACATCCCAGAGAGGACATCAACACAATTCTGGATTTACTTTTGTGCTACAAGGAAATAAATAATTGCACCAATGATAGGTTGAACTGCAACTTGTACTGTTATGTTTCTGATCCAGCTACCTTCTCTGGAACTGTACAAAGAAAAAACAGAGCTGAATTTCTCTGACCTTGTGACAAAAGCCTATGTGCTAAAGTAAATGCAGTTGCATTTCTGCTGAAAGTTGTATGTAACAGTCAAGGTAAGGTTATTATTATTAACAACAACAACAATAATAAAGTGCTGTTGAGTCACAACTGGCATATGGCGACCCCTCATGGGGTTTTCAAGGCAAGAGACAAACAGAGGTGGTTTGCCTTTGCCTGCCTCTGCATAGCAACCCTGGTCTTCCTTGGTGGTCTCCCATCCAAGTACTAATCATGGCTGACCTGGCTTAGTTTCTGAGCTGTGATAAGCTTGGCCTAGCAGGCTAAGTAAAATTAAATGTTCAAAAGACATGGGGCTGTCACAAAAGATGGCATCCTCTTGCTATGTTCCATCTTCCCTTTGCAGTGCAAGCCACCTCAGGCCCGGAAGGCCTCATTACACTGACCAGCAACCATTGCTGTGGAAAGACTGTAGGAAACAATGCTCCCTTGCACATTCCTGTTTGTGCAGCCAAGTCAAATGCCTGCCAAACAACTTGGCAGCTGTGCAGCAGCTGAGGAGGCGGAGTTTCATTTCCTTGTGATGGTAGAGTTTCATTTCTTTCTGCCTTGTGGGAGCTTTCGCAAATATGAAGTAGGTGAAATTGACTCTTCACCAGGGTCATGGATGGTTGGGTCTGGCAATGATGCAGGAAGAGGACAATGGGTTGGATCCAGCCAGCTTTCCCACTAATGAAAAAGGGAGGAGGGGCCCCCTCCACCACCGATACGTATGCAGCATCGTACCACTACCACTAATACGTGGTTCCATCTGGGTGCGAGGTGACCCTGGAAGGAGAGGGGATGACAGGTTGCGGGATCAATTGCCATTGGATTAAGATCTACCCCATCTTGCTATAAATGGAGCACTGACACTTTGTTGTTGTATTATATTGTTTTACTGTTTTAGGCTGTTTTATCTGTTTTAACTCTGGCACTTGTGCCTCGTTGTTAGCCGCCCTGAGCCTTCGGGGAGGGCGGGATATAAATCCAAAAATAAATAAATAAATAAGAATGGCTATGCTGGGGATCATGGGACCTGTAGAGTTTTGCCCGAAAACCACTCCCCCCCAACATGCCTATGTCACTTCCAGCTACATGATGACGTAGACAATGGGTTATTGCTTTCAAAACTTCATATTCTGATTTTTAGAATTTTCTTAAATAAATTCTGAATACCTGAATTTTCCTATTGGCCATATTTCATGTGTGCACATTCTCACACAGCCTGGTTGGAATCTTTGTTTCTCCCCTCACCCACAGACCTGTCATCTTTTCACAACTGTGGCATGCTTCTTGGCGGCCAAATGTGTAAATAAGGATTGAGCAAATCATGTTTATCATCATTTGGTGACTGATTGATTTGCTTAGTCCTTATTTACCATAGAGGTTTTGCCCACAAACCAGAGCATCACCCCCCAACGTCCCTGACATGCATACATCACGTCCAGGTGACATAGGTATGTCACATTCATTTCTGGCTTCTTCCATCCTCACTCCTGGTAAGCTCGCCCCTGTCCCCCACCAGCTGGCCTGACAGACCTAGCAACCCAACTTTTACCATAGAGATTGTGGGGATTGTTACAGAATTGCGGCAATGAGTGATGTCACCTCTAGTTTTGAGAGCAGAAGTGATAATGCAGCGCCATCGCACTTTCTTCTGCTGCTGCACCAGCTAGGCCAGGCTCCCCCAGTTCCCATTATGAGATCCAATAGTTTCAGGCCTAGGAGAAGTCGAAAGGTAAACTGATGATTTTCAGCAGGGTTGCAGTTTCTGAAGCCAGGCTCCCTCCTTATAGAAGCTGTTCTGAAGTAAAATGTCTCTTTTAGGAAGATGGGGAATCTGAGCAGAAGCTCTTGAATGCTTATTATTCAGAGGCACTAAGCTACTGTCCCCGGAAAGTTACTGCAAGATAGACTGACACTAATGGTATGAACGAGGGTCCAAATACGTTATTTTTTGCGTGCAACCCCCCCGGGAGATCTCAGCATGGCACAGCCTTCGGCATATATGTATACGACTCAGCCAAAGCAAATCAGCAATCTCAACAGATATAGTGTTTATCTGCCAAGGCTTTCCATAAATCCTGGAAGATTTTCTTTAGCTGATAATTGGCTGCAAAGATCTATATCACTCCCAGGACCACTTTTCATTTTATTCCCCCCTCCCCTTAACGGGGAATGTGGCAACCACATGCGTTAACTTTATAAATCTAGGCCAAATGGAATTTTAATGTATCAGCCAATGACATGATTATTTCTTTGAAAGAAGTTGACACTGCTGCACAGGATTTAGGGCCACGGAAGGATTCATGGCCCTCTTCCATAACTTCGCAAATGGATCATCTGCATTATGATCTTGGACCAGGTCCCTTGTTAGTATGGCTACGGGTGAGACCAGCGGGGGGAGGGGGGGAGTCTAATGAAACAACAAAAGAGACCTCCCAGTGCCAACTGAAAAAAATCAGCCCACTTGAAGATCTGTTCATCTTGACATTTAAGAAAAACACCATGTTGAAGTGGGACTCACATAGTGGAGCTGGAAAAAAACTAATAACATGTTGCTAGTCCTATGAATTTAAAAAGAATTTGCCAGTTTTTAATTAACAGCAAACAAATAAGAATGTAACAATTGTCATGTTGAAGCAGCTCAGTGGTTCACCTAATTCAGCTCAGCGCTCAGCGGTTGCTAGAAATGCTTTGGAGAATTCCGTGTGCCAAGCACGCGATTATTACTGCTCCCTGTTGTTCATCTCCCCCTATCTAGTACATGGAGAGATGCTATCTCTGAAAATTGTGATTGTGCTTGTTATCACTGAGTGACCTTTTGTTTAAGTAGCTGTGCTTTAAAAAAAAAATATCGCAATACAATCACACGGTCTTCCTGTGCCATAGCAGCTGAAATGCTGAAGCCAGTCCAAAGGGACTCATTGTTGCCATGAACAGAGGAAGTTCTATGACTGCCATGGTTTGGGGCATTCATTGGTGACTGACTGTTTTGCCAAAGGGATTTTTTTTATACCAAATGGCAGAAGTTCTTTTATGATTTGGAAGCAATGAACAAAAATTTTTTTTTGGGGGGGAAAGGGTTTATTAACAACACAGTAGATTGGTAAAGTACAAAGACAAGAATAATCAGTGCTTAACAAGAAAAACCAAAGCTTACACAACCTAATGGGTGATAGCAAATAACCCCTTCCTGGAACCAATCAGCAGCATAGCATGCATTCCATTCCATTCCATTCCGTCAACTCAGCTTCTCTTGCTTCTAGGTTAAGGCTCTCTCTAACATATATGCCACACGAGATCTCACACATGTTTTCCTGATCAGCCATTGAACACATGAAGCTGCCTTATACTGAATCAGACCATCAGTCCATCAAGGTCAGTATTGTCTACTCAGACTGGCAGCAGCTCCCCAGAGTCTCAGGCAGAGGTCTTTCACATCACCTACCACCTAATCCTTTTAACTGGAGATGCCCGGTATTCTGCATGCCAAGCAGATGCTCTACCACTGAGCCACAGTCCCTCTCGCTTAGAAGATCAGAATTGTCTACTGAAAATAGCAGCAGCTCTCCAAGGTGTTAGGCTGAGGTCTTTCACGTCACCTTCTACCTGATCCTTTTAACTGGAGATGCTGGGGATTGAACCTGAGACCTTCTGTATGCCAAGCAGATGCTCTATCACTGAGCCACAGCTCCTCCCCCTGCTAACCTAGGGAGTGATAACACATCATAGGCCCTCCCAGTGTTGGCCGATTAACTTCTGCAATTGCCTCTGCTCCTGTGCTTATTAAAGGCATATTTTTCCAAGTACAAAGGGAAGACAAACCAGTAGCTGCTCATAACATGGGAAAGGTGGGTTAGGCACAGAGGAGAATTGTGGTACACCACTCTTAAAAACAGTGTTCCACATTTTCACTGCATGGACCAAAAGGCAGCAATTGTGTTTGAGCACAGCATGTGATAAGGGCAGAGCTCTGTGGGTGGCAGTCAGCAGTCACATGACCATGTCCACTTAGAGCAGCACAGCTATGAGTCAGTACAGAAAATGTGGAACCCCATATGTCATTTCTACCCTGCAAATTTCTACTCTACAAAATATGACTAGGAACCCCATATGTCATTTCTACCCCGCAAAGGAAGTTTGCAGGGGAGAAGCAGTGGGCAAGGAATAGGTGAGATCCAACTGCCTTTTTCACTGGTGAGAAAGAGAGGAAAGAGTCCCCTTTGGCCACCCCAGAAGGTATGCTGGAGACAGGGGTGCCAGCTTCCAAGTGGGGCATGGAGATCTCCCAGAATCACTACCATGTCCCAGCTCCCGCCCACCCAGCAGTTCGAAAGCATAAGCAAGTAGATAAATGGGTACCTGCCCTTAGGTGGCAGGGGGCACCCTCCTCCTGGTGGGGGGTGTGCAGCAGGAGCAGCGGTAGTGGCGGAGCGATTGGCAAGTGGTCCTGGCGACCCAGTGAGCATGGTGGACATTCGACGGTGAGCGGCGAAGTTCCGGGCGGAGACTGGAGCATGGAGGCGCAGTGACGCGGTGGCGCGGCGGAGCCAACAGGACACAAGCTGGAGCTGCGGTCGGCGCATGGCTGCACACCGGGACGAGTCCGCCGGGGGAGTCATTGTGCCAAAGACCTGTACCAAGACCCGTCCACCGAAAACAATGACATCTGAAACCCGCTTGAAAAAGAGCCGAGTAACAACAGAGCCCTGCTGCCTGGGTGCCGGTAGGCAGTCACTTCCCTATGTAAGAAATGTGCCCCTAGATAGGCAATTAAATTGTATATATGTAAACCGCTCAGAGACCCTTCGGGGTTAGAGCGGTATAGAAACTGAAAGTTAAATAAATAAATACTGATCTCCAGACAACAGAGATCAGTTTCCCAGGAGAAAATAGATGCTTTGGAGGGTGAACTCCATGGCATTATTCCCTGCTGAAGTCCCTCCCTTCCCAGACTCCAAACTCCATCCTCCACAGGCCCCACTCCCAAAATCTCCAGGTATTTTCCAACCCGAGTTGGCAACCCTAGCTGGGGATCAGGGGACTTGCATGAACTGAGTGAAAAAGCTGGCTGTATCCAACCCAGTATGTAACATTTTATACACCTCTCCCTTCTCCTTCCAACACTTTTGATTGTTTGATATAGGAAATATGTATTTGCACCAATGAAGAAATGGTGGCCTAAATGCACCCCGCCTATTGCTGCTATCCCTACTCAATGGAAGGGAGGAGGAAGAGTTACGTGCTTCTCAGTTCTGCAGCTTCTTTCCTGGCAGATCACAGTCTGATTTTCAGGGGACGAACAGCAGCCAGAAGAAAAGGAACGGAACTGCAGCCATTAAAATGGGCAGAACAAAAAAGCTCAAAACAATAACGTGCCAAAAATAACCCAGGAAAGGGTTATATCTGTACATCCCAAACTGAAACTGTCACTGATTGCTGAGAAACGGTGTGAACAACAGAAGCCAATTGTTGAGATTTCCTTTGAAATCAAGCCTGCCGCAATAGGATGAGTTGCCAGTCCGACATCATCCAGTGATTATTTTCATATATAAGGTTTCAACAAAGTTGTAAAATCCTTTACAGCTCATGATGTTACTGAAGTTAAAATTGCTGGGACTGGAATACGAATCTGTCCAGATCGTAATGTCTAGATGATATCGGAACTAACTGTTCTCTGAGACTTTTATTTCCTGCCCTGAATGCAAAACAAGATTTTCAGGGCTGGCTGGCCATTAGGCGCACTTAGGGAGCCAGTGGCGGAAGGGTGCCAAAACATGCCCCTCCCCTGCAAGTGGCACCCTGGGCTAGGATTCCCAACTCTGGATTGGGACATTTGTGAAGATATAGGGGGTGCAGCCTGCGCAGGGAACGGCTCAGGGAGAAAAGGGACCTCGGTGAGGTATAATGCCATATAGTGCAGCCTCCAAAGCAGCCATTTTCTCCAGGGGAACTGATCTCTGTCATCTGAGGACTGGTTGTAATTCTGGGAGACATCCGGGATCCACCTGAAGACTGGCCAGTCAGTGGCTTGCAGCAAGCCTGCTCATTCCCTCCTTTGTCAGGAGACAGGGCTGTGGGCAGGACCTTTCCCCAGGGCTGTTTTTGCCTCCCAGTGTGCCCCTGTTAGGAGGCATGGCAGTGCAGCAAGCTGCAACCCAAGCCACAGTGAGTTTGGCATGACAGGGGCTTTAGGGAGGGCAGGTGATGGCTTCCCTGTGGTGGTGGGGTGGCAGTGAAATCATTGGCCTAAGGTGCCAAAAATTCTTGAGCCTGCCCTGGAGATTCTGTGGTCCATGTTCAGGCTAACCAGGTTATTTTGTAAGCAGCTGTGCAAATGTTAGACCTTTGCCATTGGTGAAATTTTAACTAAGGATCCTATTGGATTTCTCATCCTTGCCGATTCAACTGAAAACAACAACAACAACACAAAAACATTTCACTTTCCCTTGTGCATATTGAATTCACATGTCTTTATTTTCATGCCATTTTCTGTTTCCTTGTGCCATTTTCCCCCATTAAAACCAACATGCTTTAGCATTATTTTTACAACAGTTGCATATAAGTGGTGTATCAGGTATAAATGGCATAACAACGGCATAACTGAAACAAATTCTGAAAAGCATGAGCAGAACTTATAATAACAGCTTACAATGACAATATGGGAGAACAAAAAGAAATTTAAAAAATGAGCATATTTGTACATCCTCTATTGATAACTTTACAGATTGCTGTGAAACTATGTGAACAACAACAACAAAAAGCCCTTAGCTGCTTTGTAGGTGCATGTGCAGAAATGCTTTACTTAATATCAGCTCTAATTCTCAATGCAGCTTTGATTGGCCCAGGAAATCATGACTCTCCAAGCCAGTTGCTTTGTAAGTGCATGCAGAGGGTTGCCAGCTCCGGCCCAGGAAATTCCTGGATATTTTGTGGGTAGATCCTGGGGGGGGGGTGAGCTTGGGGAAGGACCTCAGCAGGGCAGAATCCCACAGAGTCCCTCTTCCAACGTGGGCATTTTCTCCGGGGGAACTGATCTCTGTAGCCTGTTGAGGATTACACTGTTATTCAGTTAAAGTAGTACCGAGAGCAACTATGAAAAAGGAACAACTTCAGGAAACTGAGAAGGAAATCTTTATATATTAAAAAATAGATTCCTTCTCTCTTTTTAAATTATTTTCCTCCTATGTTCACATTCCCACTTGTGTGTACTAAAATTCTCATTTTAACCTGCTGGGGAAGAAAGTCTGCAATTTGAAAGCCATAATAACTTCTTTTCGCAATATTATTTGTGAGAAAGACTTGCTGAAATCTACACAGCGGCTCCCACCTGAATGTTTCTGATTGCAGTCTTTGAAAGGTCAGTAGCAGTCATGAGCTGTTCTATATGGAGAGATGCCAACAGTTATCTGAAGAGGGTTGTTCAATATTAGCACTGAAAAGTTATCAACAAAATTATAATTAAATAAATAATGAGAAAACCACAAGCTGAACAACGCGGCTCTTTGGAAAAGGGTGCCGCGCCGGGGGGGGGGGGGGAGCTACACCTGCCACCCAGATTAAATTCCTTGTGTACATCTAGAAGATCTTGAAAATGAAACTCATTTGCCTCCAGTAGTCTGTAAACTACATAAAGTGCTGAAAGAAGCAATAATTTGATGGCCAACCAACTATCAAATAGTACAAAAGGCCTGTGATTCTTTTATTGTATCTCAGTTTAATTTCTAAAAAATTCTAACCCTAAAGGATTGCTCTTGTTAGTCTCCAAAGATAATGCTCAGTTTTAGTTATCCTGAAAAGGTTAATTGTTAGAGATTAGGAGAAACTGGGGCTATTCAGAAAGCCCCGTGTATCAGAACTGCAAAGTTGACCATAACTTGTGGACACAAATAACACAACAAAACAACCCAGTCCTACAAATGGCGAATTCACTTTTGTTCCTTTACTAATCAGACATAGGCCCCGATCACACGGGCCAGATAATGCGGGGGGGAGGTGTGGCTTTTTGCGCAGGCGCACTTTGACCCGCCTGAATGTGATCAGACGTGATGGTGGGGAATCGGGGTTTCAACTCATCGGCGCACATTTCCGGCGCGCTTCAATGCAGCAAGGGGAGCGCGCTGGAGCGATCAGATGGAGGAAGTCCATCTGTGGCCTGTTGCAAGCATTAAATAGTGGGCTTTCTCCGGTACCTTTTAACTCCGGATCTTCGGCCGGACACGACGTGTTGGCAACAGGTGTGTGACACTTGCCAGATGTGCCTGTTTGATCGCGCCCATAAATTCCGCCCGGCATCTCTGAGTATCCCGCAGCAACTTCTGCATGTGATCAGAGCCATATTTGAATTTTCTGGGTCTTAATCAAATATTGCTGGCCTAGATTTGGTAGGCAACTATAGTGGCTAAAGGATGATGCTAGAGGCTTAACTCTTTCATACACCTCCAAATATTGAAGGTTAAAGATCGTGCAGAGAAAAATTTGTTATAACTTTGGGGGGGGGTATTTACCATGACTGCTTATTTTTGAGTAAGACATTACCATTCCAGGATTCTAATCCATGTGGTTTCAGAGTTCGAGACCATTATTTTTAAAGGCCAATGCAAGGTTCCACTGAAATATATCACAACACACAAAAGTTGCAGTGAAAATGTGGAACTGTTACCCAAACTGGACCCTGAATAGGGGAAATTAGCTTTTAAAAGGGCTCTGCCCCCATCCTCCCAAGGAGGAAGGGCAAGAGAACAACGGTTCTCTGTGGCTTGTCTCCAAAGGTGACTGGCTGGAAGCACTCTGTGCCCTTCCCTTGCAAGGATCCAATTGGAAGGGCAAAATGCAATTGCTAGAGAAATCAGTAGAATCAAGGAAGGACATGAGCGCATGCTGCCTCCTAGCACTGCAGCACCCAAAGCTGAAAGCAACATGGATTTCTTCAGGGAGGATAGCTTGGTTTTGCCAAGAATCCTGGATTCCTAATGTGGTTCCAGAACATCATGGTAATGACCCAAATCAGTGGGTTTTCTTGCATATCTTTGCCTTGGATGTATTGTTATGCACACGCCTACCATGGCTAGCCAGATGCCTCTGAAATCTCCCAAGCAGGACAAAATAACTGAGTGATCCATGGTCAAGGTGCACCACCCCTTACTCCAGCAGTCACGGCAAGCTGAGTGGTAGCCAGAATGGCCAATAACCTAATTACGAATTCACAATTGTCAGGAACTGGGCATTTAAGAGTTAATTTTGTAGGTACATTTCCTTCCTTAAGAAGAAGAAAGAGCATGAGAGTACCTGCTGAAATTGCCTACCTTTCGGCAATTTATTACTGACAGTGATGAAATTAACTAATACATGGTATGCAGGGGTCATGCGAGCTATTGATTGTCCATGGGCCACATCAATTTGGCTAAGGGCACTGCAGCATACTGAAGCTCTTAGGGAAAATGTCATTCGTGAGTGTATCTTGACAACAGGGAACATATCGGGCAGTAATTCCAAAACTGCATGCCAGAAGACAGCTGCTGCCATACTGCAAGAAACTAATGAATGAATTAAAAAACCCTTTTGAACCTAGAGGATCTACCTGCAGAGGAAGTTTCCTGTTGCATCTCTGCATGATCTAGTGTCCTGGTCTTTCCTCCCTTAACTCATCCTCTGCTGGGGCCTGTCATTCTGATACTTCTGTATGTTTGGAAGGCTTCAATCAACCCCAGTTCAGATACATGTCAGAATCACACACTCTGTGAAGGGGCAGCCCATCACATCCTGCAAGAGCCACGGTCCTAGTTTTTCTCATTCTAACCACTGGCTCCCTTAAATAACACAATGGGCTTCTTTTTCCAAGTGAAAGAGTTATTGATTTATTTAGACAGTTTCTGTGCCACCTCTCCAGAGAAACTGATCAAGGCAGCTCACAGAATAAAACATAAAATACCTTAAAAGTTGTGGACAATTAATAAACTATTAAAAAGCGAGCATTAATAACCTGGTCAGAGCATCAAAACAGCATCAAATACTGAGCTGCTTGATGTGAGTCTGATAGAACAGTTCTCTGGCTTCTTGAAACAGATGATAAAATTATACTTAAAACTCAGTCTCATTAAAATCCTGGGTAAAAAAAAAATGTTCTGGCCTGATGACTAAAAGAGAACGGGGTAGGCGAGATATGTGGGGAAAGACATTCCACGGGGAGGTGTCGCTGCAGATATAGCGCCATAAAAATAAGCATGTAGTGATTAGAAGGCCAGACTCAAACCAGGAAGACCTGCATTCAAATCTCTTCTTACTTATGAAGGTCACACAGAGATCTTGGGCTGGCCAGTAGCCACCATCTCTCAGCCTAACCTAATGATAGGGTTGTTGTGAGGAGGAAACGAAAGAGGGACTGTGTGTGTACTGCTCTGAAGTCTTGGGAGGAAACATGGATTTTTTTAAAAAAAATGCATTTTTCCTATTTTAACTGAGAAAAAAACAAGCTGTCACGTTAGCAGTGTAATAATATAGTGAGTCTTTTCCCAAGGTTAGGGAATGCATAAGACTATGAGGAACATTTGTTGGACCAGTCAGTCTGGCTCTGTATAAATCTGTTGTAGTGATTTTGTTCAAAATTTAGCTGAGCTGATGAAGATAAGAGCGTTATGCGCACACAAAAGAGCAATCCCCTGCTAACCTTCTTGATCTCCTCTTTGAAGGCTACTGTCCAACTTCCTTTGAAGTGGATGGGAAGGAGGATGCTCAGCGTTGTCCAGGATGTGGCCATGAGATATTGGTATAGTCTTGCTGGGCAACATTGAAGGCTGTACAGCCAAAGCCTGCTGTGCAACATGATAGAACTTTCATCCCCTTTGATCTTGTAGCCAAAGAAAGGCTTACAGTGTTGAAAGGTGATACAAAACCTTGTCTTTCACTGCAAAGGATCCCCAGTATAAAGCAGAGCTGCTTATAGGGAACTGGACTGTCAGGAGGACCTTTAATATCCTGGGGTAGACTCACACAATGGACCTTTTTTAAAAAAAAGTTTCACTGTAAATAGCACTACTTTGAGGTGGGATGTTGAAAACTTCCAACTGCTCCAATCTATTTTGCTTGGACTGAAGATTAACAGGCTGCTGAAATCACATAAAGGCACATGGCAGGCTATGAACCCTTCTGGACAGTGGGTGGAGAAGGTACACCTCCTTGCTTGCACTGAGAGTGAAACAATTCAGTGCAGGTGGAATGTTTTCATCTGTCCTTCCAATGGAACACATTGCTTCCTTGCTAGAAAGGGAGAGATACAATCTCAATGTATTTCTGTGCTGAAAAACAGAATGTTGTATTCTAGCTTGTGGCTGTTTTATTTTTTAATGGTTCTAGTGTGTTTATTGAACGCAGGACTACACATATTTTGATCTGCCAAACAAAACACAGGTAACTAGCCAACTATGGTGATAAGGAATCATTTTTTTTCCCTGGAGACTTTTGAAAACCCAGTGGTTCAGCTCATGTTCTGCTCACCAGTTGCAAGCAGGGAGCCCAGTTTTTAGTGGACCATTCAGCTGTTTACGAGCAACTAGAACCTTTTCCTCAGGTAACTTTTTGTGTATTCAAACTGTGTAGCACAGTATAGTAATCAGCAGTGTTCCATGTACGCACATTATTACATAGCTTCATGATACTCCTGCTTTTCCTCCTCCCACACCGACCTGTAATCACTGCTTGCCTCTCAACAGCCATTCAAACAGTGAGAAAATTGGCTAGCAATTAGTTATAAATTAAAACTATATATTTTAAAAGAAAGCCTTTACTCTTTGCTGTTTGTGTCAAGGTTAATCCATGCATTTGTAATTTTGCTTAGGCTTATAGGAACTGTAGTAGCCCAGTTCCACATTTTTAATGACTTGTTCCAACCACCCATGATCTTGAGGGAGAATCAGTTCCATTTACTATGAAGACACAGATGTGGCTTGCAAAGCAGAAGCAAATGAAACTCAACTACCACAGATACTGTGCCACCACAACAGTTTTTGACAGCTGCTCGAAATGCACAGCAGTGAAATGAGGACATCCAAGGCTGAGCTTAAGTGTGATTTCAGTTGTCCCATGTGGTGTGTCCTCCTCTGAGAGTTGCTTGCCACAAAGGCTGTGGCATTTCCTACTACAAATCTCAACATGGATGTCATCAGCATATGATCGAATGATGCTTTACCAGACTGAACTGAAGCCCTCCTCAGACCAGTGTGGGCTTTCCCCCCCCTTTCAAACTTAGAATTGAAAGGCACATCAGACAAGTTGGCTCTGGTGCTTTTTTTCAGCTTTTAGCCTGGCAGCTGTCTGGTAGGCCAGCTCTTTGGGTTTTCGTGCTTTGTTTTCTACAGGGCCAGAGCTTGGGTTCCCAAGTACCTACCTATGATCCGGCGGGTGACACATGCTTCCCCGCCAGAAGATTCTTGCTTGGAACACAGGCACTGCACTATTCCGTCGCCTAGACGTGACGTAGGCATGTAGCTGGGCGACGCTCTGGTAATGGGACTGGAAACTCGATGGTACCATCGAGTTTTCAGCCCCATTGATAGAGCATCGCCCGGCTACATGCCTACGTCATGTCTGGGCAATGGAATAGTGCAGCTCCTGTGTTTTCCCCATGGGAATGGTCCCGCAAAGAACTATACACCCCTGCCGCTGAATTAAGGTAAGTACTTGGGAGCCCTGGCAAGAGCAGGCCATACATTTGCAAATAAGGGACATTTGTAACAGATGTGTACCAAGCTATTGATAGCCTTTGCACCTGAAAAGCACCTTCTCAATAACCAGGAAAGGCAGGAGTTCCCCAGAGTCATGTTCAGGCCATTAAAGTCAAGTTCAGGCCATACTTTCTCGAAAGCTTTCCTCCTCTTGCTACCTGCACAGTCAGAATGCATAATTTAAAATGGCCTACAAGGTATAAGCTGCTTTTTGTGCCTTCATAGTCCCGTTTTTCCTATCACTAGGTCTTGTAGCCATGATGGCCCAAGAACACAAAGATAACACAATTGTGGAATTCACTCCCCGGTCTTCCCCCTTCTATCATTGTCTTCTGCCAGCAGAAGAAGGCTTTAAAATTTTTGTCTGGCATTCCCCTCTCTGATTCGCATTGTCCCTTCCTCCACGATGGATGTATTTATTTGTTCATGTGTTCCATTTCAGTGGTTTTTAATTGTTTCATATATTTAAAAATGTTGGAAACATTTTTTAAACATTTTTTGTTCTCTTCCTTGGGGAATCTAAGTTGGGTGGAAAGGTGGCCTAAAAATATTTTGAATAAATGAATGAAAGAACAAGCCACAAAGCTCCAAGAAAGCTCTTTTGTTAGTCAAACAAGTTTGAAAAATATCTGGCAGATGAATGAGATGCCAAACAATCCATTCAGTTGTCATGAATGGAGATTGGAGAGACACGAATCATTCTGTATGTGGACACTCTATTTGCCTTTGCTATCAATGAAGGCCTAAGCGGTGTTGTTGGCTTCAGTGGTCTTAGAAGGGTGCAGTTCTGCTTAGGTTGACACTGCGAGTCAGAAAGCTCTAAGAGGGAGTACAGACAGCTCACAGTTCAGGTTGTTAACTGTGAAATGTGAATGTACTGTGTACTTCAACAATGCAATTAACAGGACATAGGAAGGGGTGGCAGTGGATGGGGGAAAGCCCCAGGAAAGCACTGTGAAAAATAGCATCGTTGTGAGGAGTGTAATTTCTTTTTGAGAAATTCATTTTTAGACATGGCCATTGATCCCTTTTATTCTCTTTTTCTCTTTGAAAATAAGAATTACTTATTAATTTTTCTTTGATTTCTCTTTTTAGCTTTCTGCTGCACCTGTATATACCCTTTCATAACTTCGGCCCTTGCAGCATTTTTTTAAAAAGGGGTGCTCTAACAGGATAGTAGGGAGGGTTGAGATGACCGGGCCTGCCTCTGAGCAACTGTCAAAGGCAATTCAGAAATTTTCTAGAACCTCCTTTCCTGCCTGTCCTCCCTTAGGATTCCTCTTTTTGATCAGAACTGGATTGATCTGAAACAGACTTCAGGTTCCTAAAAACAGGAAAAGAAATGGATCACTGGACTTCAGGAAGAAATTGGGTTAACGAGAATTAAGGAGAATGTCTCTTAACAATGCTAGCATGCATTGCTGTCAGATTTATTTGTACAATTGTGTTTAGTGCAAACTAAACACAGGGTAAGACTTTGCTAAATGCTTGACAGTGCCTTCATAACTTGTGGGCAGATCACAGGTGAACCACCAGGAGACCCGGCATCCCTGGTCTTCATCTCTGCCTAGTCCTGCAGAAACATTGAGGCTGTTCTTGTAGTATTTCACAACAGTCTATGGTTGCCAGATTCCTCCTGGCAACCAGTGGGGGATGGGGGGATTTACCACGAGAAAGAGAAAGGTCAAGGCTATGTTGCCAGCAGTGCACAGGAAGTGATGTCATTATGTCAGCAACCTCTGGGTGATGCTCTGTTATTTGGGCAAAAACTCTATGGTAAACCCAGCTTCTACCATAGAGTTTCTGCCCAAATACCAGAGCATCGCCTGTAAGTTGTTTGTGTGATGACATCACTTCCTGTGTGACACCAGCAACATAGCCTGGGCCTTTGTCTTTCTACTGGTAAGCACCCCTGCCAGCCAACTGATTGGCAGCTGGAGGGGTAGGGCCTGGTGGTGGGGAACCCCTGTCTCTGACAACCCTACTACAGCCCCATGCAAATGATGCATCTACATTATAATATGTGCAACAATGAGGGGGAGAAGGATTGTGCCCATTCCCTGCATGTTGATTGCCTGTGGGTTTCATTTATTGAAACATGTAGACCTTGTGGCCTCTGAATGTGGCCATCTTTTGGAGCAGAGCCACAGAAGCCTGAAAGGCTTGTGGCATGTAAGTCAAATGAGGATCACAGCATAAGTCCCTTTGTCTCTATAATGCCCATGCTTTGATTTCATTATAAAAATACTCTGTGAAAATTTGGGAGGGCACCATATTTTTTTCCTTTCCTCTGGCCTCATTCTAGTGGTTTTCATAACAGCTTGAAAAGCAGAAATGTAGCAGATGGAGAAAAATGGTGAGAACAATTCTACCTACTGGCTTTCTGTGTGTCAGGTTTCTCCTGTGTGTCCCAGGACCAGGGCCAGGAAAAAAAGGGAAAAAAAGAAAAGCAGGTGCCCTCCCCCTTCTGAACAGCAACATAGCCAAGATACGCTCATTATACGCAGGTCTTGTGAATTGTCCAGACTGAACCAACACAGCCTGAAACACAGGAAGGTAGACAAGTCCATGGTTGTTTTCCTAAATGCACAGTTGATTAAAAAAACAACAACACACTAGACAGAAGATCTATCAGCCCCCATTAAACCGAGTGGGTGTTAATCAGCAATTCTGAAAGTCAAGTCTAAAAATTCCCCAACCACCTGTCATTAAACATTTTATATATTAATGATTTTTACATGCAGCTCATCAGTAACTTGACCACCAAGAGGCATATTTAGGATTTCTATATTCTGAAAAAAGGTTTTTTTTAATTGTTAAATGTGGCTTTATGTAGAAATAACTTTTTATTGATCTGGTTTTACTGGGGCATATGCAGTTAACCTTTTCTTATTAGACCACACAAGATTATATTTAGGATTGACAACTGGCCAGGAAAAAAAACTGGCCTGTCCTTCAAGTTTTGTGTAACAAATCAGGAGCTGAAGTTTTATAGGCATTATTACATACATACATGGAACTCCCTAATACTGAGTCAGAAGAACACTGGCCTATCAAGGTCAATATTGTCTCCTCTGACTGGCAGCAACTTTCTGGAGTCTCAGATAGAGATCTTACGCATGCTTGTTGTTCAGTCGCAGTCGAGTCCGACTCTTCGCGACCCCATGGACCAGATCCCGCCAGGCCCTCCTGTCTTCCGCTGTCCTCTGAAGTTGGCTCAATTTCATGTTCGTTGCATCTATGACCCTGTCTAACCATCTCATCCTTTGCCGTCCCCGTCTTCTTTGACCTTCGATCTTTCCCAGCATCAGGGTCTTCTCCAGTGAGTGCTCCCTTCTCATTTGGTGGCCAAAGTATTTGAGCTTCAGTTTCATTATCTGGCCTTCCAGGGAACAGCCAGGGTTGATTTCTTTTAGGATTGACTGATTTGATCTCCTTGAAGTCCAAGGGACTCGAGAGAGTCTTCTCCAGCACCATAATTCAAAAGAATCTATTCTTCGGCGCTCGGCCTTCCTTATAGTCTAACTCTCGCAGCCATACATGACTACTGGGAATACCATTGCTTGGACCATGCGTATTTTTGTTGGCAGGGTGATGTCTCTACTTTTTATCATGCTGTTTAGGTTCGCCATCGCTTTCCTCCCAAGTAGCAGGCGTCTTTTAATTTCATGGCTGCTGTCACAGTCTGCGGTGATTTGGGATCCCAGGAACGTGAAGTCTGTCACTACTTCCACCTGCTACTTGAGCCCTTTAACAGGAAATGCTGGGGACTGAGTCTGGAGCTGGTGCTCTACCACTAGGGTTGCCAAACTCCAGGTGGCACCTGGAGATTTCTCACTTATTACAATTGATCTTCCCCCTGGAGAAAATGGCTGCTTTGGTGGGTGCCCTCTATGGCATTATAACCTGATGAGGTCCCTCCCTTTCCCAAACCTTGCCCTCCCCGAGCTCCACCCTCACACCAAATCTCCAGGTGTTTCCAAACCCAGAGCTCACAACCCTGCCTACCACTGAGGTACACTGGTGTTGATGCTGGCACATCAAGCAACAGCTAAAGATTCAGGGCAGAAAAGCTGGTAAAAAAGTGAGCCACTCTTTTTGACTCAGGCTAAGGTGCAGCTCCTGCCAACCTAGCACTTTGAAAGCAAGAAATTGCAAGTAGATAAATAGGTACCACTTCGGTGGGAAGGTAACAGCGTTCCATGCACCTTGGTGTTTAGTCATGCCGGCCACATGACCACGGAAACTTCTTCGGACAGCGCTGGCTCTTCAGCTTTGAAACGGAGATGAGCACCGCAACCCTTGAGTCGGATTTGACTGGCTTTCAAGCAAGGGAACCTTTACCTTTACCTTTAAGGCATCTTCATGTGTTTATATGACAGTGCCAATAAAGTGTCATCCCCTGCTTCAGCACATTAACCTTGAAGGCGGGGCCATTTCTTTCCTTGCCAATTGGTAGTCCTAACTCTTGACTTGGCAGCTCTTTACCTGGGTACATCATTTTTTCAGACTCTGGGTTTTTACATGTAGTGTGGGGGGGGAAACCCTATGTGTACCTCTAAGTTGCCCAAAAGTAGTGTCAGATGGCAACTTTTAGCAGGCAAAATGGAAGGAGGAAGCATAAATGGTGCCATCAATAGCCCCTCTCTTTTCCTTCCAGACTTTTGCCTTTCAATTGCAGTGCCAGTGCAATTCAAAATGTCAGTAAAAAGGCTCATGGACTGAAATATAATGCAGAGATCCTTGGCTTTTAAAAATGACACTTAATGCCACTGGGCTATTTTTAAAGATGTATGGTAGTTCTCTCTGTTTATGTGAGACATCTTATTTATCCCGAAACCCCTTCTGATGTTTGAATATTTTCCTCTCTACTTTGTAGTGTTTTAGCAAATATAGAATATATTCCAGTCTCACTTAGCCAAAAGCAGGTCACAGAACATCTTCTGTTTCCCAGATGCAATGCTTATTACGTGAAGGCTCTTTCACTGAAGGCAAAAGAAGCACGAGTGTTTGCTGCTAATGTTGATGAAAGAGGGCTCTTCATGAGGGAAATGTGCTCAAACTACACAAAAAAGACTTTGGGGGGGGGAATGCCTCCTGGTTTAGGGCCTGCTATGTCTAAATTGCTTACCAAAGGGCTTAATTTGATTAAGTGCTGAAGTACCTGCTGCATACCATATCGGGCCCACAGTGTAGTTTTATGTAGGATACACACACACACACACATACAGATACACAGTAAATGAAGTAAAGAAAGAACAAAATGTTGAAAGTGAAGGGCATTAATCATACGACAGAGATACAGA
The DNA here is from genome assembly GCF_001447785.1 of Gekko japonicus. Lineage (NCBI taxonomy): Eukaryota > Metazoa > Chordata > Lepidosauria > Squamata > Gekkonidae > Gekko > Gekko japonicus. The sequence continues at coordinate 1,964,499 of NW_015169175.1, forward strand.
AAATGGGGTTTTTGGCTTCAGTGAGGCGAGAACAGCATGGAACAAAAGAGCGTTCCCAGGCATGAAGGTCACCGCCGCACGTTCTTCTGTTGCAGTCACACGCAGAACTACGGATGGTGCTGCTAGGAGAAATGCCACTCTTCTGTCACCAGTAAATGAGGCTGCCCTGGGATAGAGGAAAGCGGGGGGGGGGGGGGAAGTCCCTGAAGAAAACCAGCTGGAAACACTTAAGTACACAGGTGGATACAAAATATGTCAGGCCTCCAGGGCAGGGTTCTTACAATGTTTCCCTAACAATGGGAAAGCAATCTTGTTAACTGCTACGGGGAGAAAAGGAGAGCAAAGGAAACTAGAAGGGCGATACTCTTTCCAGTTCTGTTAGGGAAAAGAGAGGAAAATCTGCATTAGACACTGCCATTGATGCGTGGTGGGCAATGGACAGGAAATGTCTCCATACCAAGGCACTTATTTATGTACTCAGAATTAGGGATGAACGGATGTTCTGTATTTTTTTCCCTTTGGTATTCATTAACATTTTTGTCAAAAGAGTCAATAGTCTCCTTTATTGCTGGTTTATTTTTCAGATTTGCTTGTGCAGTTTAGCCTGATAGGGATGTCAGCCTTCAGGTGGGACCTGGGGATCCCCTGGAATTACAGCTCATCTCCAGACTGCAGCAGTTCCCCTGGAACAAATGGATGTCTTGGAGGCTGGACTGTTCAGCATTGTACTCAACAGAGGTTCCTGCCCCCCCCCCCGGTTCCGTGGAAGCGGTGGCGCAGGCAGTACAACGCCTGCAGTAAATGTTAGCGAACAGCCACTATGGCTGTTCAAGACCCACCATGGCCGGGGTGAGCTCCCGGCCCTAGTCCCAGCTCCCGCCCACCCAGCAGCTCAAAAGCAAATAGACAAATGGGTACCTGCCCCTAGGTGGCAGGGGGCACCCTTCTCCTGGCTGTGTGCCAGGAGTGCTGGTGGCAGTGGCGGCAGTAACAGCAATGGCGGTGGAACAGCGACCCAGGGATGCGGCGGCCGAACCGGATAGAGGCGGAGTTGAGCCGATGCAACGGTGAGACGACGCAGCACAGCAGGAGCCCAAGGGACAGAAGCCGAAGCTGCAGTCAGAAGTGGTCGCGCGTCGAAGGAGTCCACCAAGAGCCTGCCGGAGGTAGTCGCCGGTCAGCCTGAGGCGCCGAGAGCAGCATCCGAAGCTCGCCCGGGATATCAACAGAAAGAGAGAACGTGCCGCTTGGGTGTCGGTAGGCAGCCCCTCCCCCCTGAATTGTGGCCCTAGGTTAGGATAATAACTACATAGTAGTATGCCTGTAAACCGCTCTGAGACCCCCTAGGGGTCAAGGGCAGTATATAAATCGAATTGTAAATGTAAATGTAAAATGTCCCCAAATCTCCAGGAGTTTCCCAACCTGGATCTGGTAACCCTACCCCCCATCCCCCACTAGTGGCCATAGGGGACCTGGCAGCCCTGTGTAGCCATGTTGTATGGACAACAAGTTCAAAGCTTGCACCTGCCCTAATAATATACACCTAACTTTGGTACTTGCTCTGTTTCTATTTTCTATACCAAATGTACATGAAGGACCCATGGCTCTTCTATTCTGTAACTGTTATGTGATTCAATTTTATAAGGAATTATGAACTCCTGCGGAAGGAAGGGGTCTTTCCTACTGTAAGGATTTAGATGAGGTATCCTCAGTTCAGTCAGTTCAGATTTATTGTTACAGTCAACAACCAGCAGATGAGGTATCCTCCTTTCCAGGAGCAAAGGCAGCATGGTACAGCTCACTCTCAGAAGCTAAGCTAATCAATCTCAGAAGCTAAGCAGGGTTGGTACTTGGAAGGGAGACCACCAACAAAGACTCTGCAGAGGAAGGCCATGGCAAACCACCTCTGCTTCTCACTTGATGTGAAAGCCCTTTGCTGGGATTACTGTAAATTGGCTGTGATGTAGCAGCACTTTGCATACACGCCCCCACACCATCCTTTCCAGACTGCTTCTTGACCGGATGGTGTTTGAGCCTCCTGGGACATGCTACACATATGCAAAGCATGCCAGCCCTCCCCCCTTCCACAGAAGAAGTAAAAGTTCAGCTCTAAATCCCTTAAGGAAAATCTGTCACTGAACGCAGCCTACTGCTAAGTAATGCTATTCACCCTCAAATGATGTATGGTGCTCCAATTAGGAGGGCTGGTCTCATTCAATTGACCAAAGAAATAGATCACATTTGGAATAAACGAGATTAGCCTTGTTGGGGCATTGTTTAAGTCCCAGGGTCATTGTTATTCACAGGAACCTGCCTCCTTTTCTTTTATGCCCAGCATCCAAAGTCAGTCTGCCTAAATGGTACAACTCCACAATGATCCTTGAAGCTGCCACAGATTAGCATGCTGTTCTACCAGTTCTTATATTGTTAAATGTATCTAAACATACTCTGTTGGCATACATTAAAAGCCAGTCTTCAACTCTGACTGCATATGCCTTTTTCTAAATGACAAACATTACACATTCCACCCCATCTGCCTTTCGATTTTTCACTTGACGGTAAACTGTAACACTGATGTCAAAATGAGGTATTTTCCTTTTAGAAGCCAAATATGTGCCTGTTTTTCTCTGTGGTGTTCTTATGGGCATTAATGCCAGTGCACCATTGATATTTATTAGAAAGGTTTAGTGACCCTTAAATATACTCCCAAACTTAGGGTTTCATTGTACTTGTGAACATTTTATTTTTAAAAAATGACACTGCCTTGTTAGACCCATACAGAGCAATTCTGAGAACACTTTCCTTGGAGTAAGCCCTATATGACATAGACCATAAAGGGTTTCTGAGTAAGCATGCTTAGTCTATCAAGATCAGTATTGTCTACTTCGACAATGTCTCCTGAGATATAGGTCTTTCACATTGTCTACTACTACTACCACTGCCTAGGCGGGTTCCCAGCACTGGCATCCAATTGATATTTTTTTTGGGAGTGGGGCATTTCAAATATGCATCACCAAAAGTGACATCATCATGTTGAGGTGATGCTAGGATCCTACTGAAATTTCAGGGAATCCTAGAGTCTTGCCCCAACACAATGATGTCACTTCTAGTCTCATGCCAGAAGTGACATGACAGTTTGAAGCAACACATATTTTCCCCATGCTACCCTACTGAGTGGCAGTAGGGGACCTGGGCTGCTGGCGGGAAGTCTTCTGCTGAAGTGGGAGACCTGGCAGTCCTACTTTCAGCTGGATGGAACCTGGGACCTTCTGCATACAAAGCAGATGCAAAGTAGATGGCTTTGGGCACTTGGCATATGTTGCTCAGCATGCAAAGGCAAAGGCAAAACCTTAGGCTTGAGTTACATTCCAATCTAGAACTAGAATGGAGTTTGTTGACACATGTATCCATTGCTTATCATTCTGTATCAGTTTGGTGTAGTGGTTAAGTGTGTGGACTCTAATCCGGGAGAACCGGGTTTGATTCCCCACTCCTCCACTTGCAGCTGCTGGATGACCTTGGGCAAGCCGTAGCTCTGGCACAGCTGTTCTCTCAAGGACAGTTCTGGAAAGAACTCTCTCAGTCCCACCTACCTCACAGGGTGTCTGTTGTGGGGAGGGGAAGGGAAAGCAGTTTGTAAACCGCTCTGAGACTCCAAGTGAAGGGTGGGGTATAAATCCAATCTTCTTCTTCTTCATCATCATCATTATAACACGTGATGGCTGACATGACAGCTGTATGTGTGAAATGAATTAAGAAACCTGAGTGTGAGGTGATGTGATACAAGGTTCCTCTCGTGTTTGAAGGCTGTTTCAACTGTGTAACTTATCATTTGGTCCTACAGTCATCAAGCTATGAGCATGCATTTGCAAACTGGCCTTTAACTCCCTGTTAAGGATTATCAATACATTTGTCTGAATACAATTTGTGCATCAGCCTGCCTGAATAGATTGCCATTGCTTTCTTTTTGGACCAGAGCACTGAAGAACACAGCATAGGGTGGTCTTTTCTATCTTGCTCATAATGGCTGCTTGAATGAGTCATTCAGGGTTGCAAAGTCACCATCAGGACACTTCTCTGTCTCTGAATCAGTTGAAAAGCAGAGAAAGAGAATGTAGCTTCAGTTTGTCCTGTTCTACTCCCCTTCCCAGTCAGTTTCCTTCTGACCTCCTTTGGAGTACATGAATCCTCTTTGATACAATAGATAGAAAGGAGGAAAACAGCGGAGCTGGAGGAGAAGTGGGTCAGGATAAGCTATGACTGTATACTAATGTGAGTTATCTAGGTAGACACACAGTGCTTCTTTAATTGGCCTGGATATTTCCTGGAAGGCTGATGGTCTGAAGGCACTGCCCATAGGTCGGTCCAGCTTCTCTCAGTAAAAAGGGTCACAATTTCTTTTTCCTTGCAAGTAGGGCAGGCCAAGTGTGGCAGCAGTGGTGGCTGCCACCACATTTACACATGGGCCACCATCTCTCTGTGGAGGAGGCCACTGCCACAGCAGCTGATGCACCACAACTGACCCAGTATAAAGTCAGGCCAGAAGTGACATCACATGACACACAGGAAGTGAAGCACTGGGGAGAACTAGGGGGGCAGGAACTGCAGAAACTGGCATCATGTGATACTGTAACATCATATCTGGGTATGTACCTGGAAGTGACTTGACAACATTGTGCAACCATCTAGGAGTTTTTGAAATCTCTATGGTCTTTAACCATAGAGAGTTGGGAAAATTTGAGAGTGTCATCTGATGCCGTAGCATCACATACCAGAAAGTGACATCACAGTGTTGCAAGATGCCTGTTCCTCATTTTTCTCTTTCTTGCTAGTCCATCGAGCAGCAGTGGGAGCCTAGGGGCCATGACCAGGAGGGTAGCCTGGCGCCCCCAGAAGTGGCCTGTTTTCAGGCCCATTTCACTTTCCCAGTCGTGTCCTACTTTAGAGAATAAGAAAGAACTTTAATTCTCCTGCCTGTGGCTGTTTGAGCAGGAAATTGCTGTTTCCCACTGGGGAATAAAAGGTAAACCCTTCTTTCCCCCAGCAGCAGCCAAGGATCCTGAAGCTAGAATCTTCTGCTCATTAGAGACAAGCTTGGATTTCCATCCAAATATACATTTTGTCAAGTGTCTAAATTCCTTTTCTCAAGCATTTAAATATAAAAAGTTTTATATTATCCCTAAACCTGGGGGGCAGGGAGATGGTGCGAAAATAAATGGTTTGTGTGATCCTTCCAGCCATGTCCTTTGATATTTCTTCCCTCTACTGCGGTCAACACTCATTTGTTTGGCCTAAATACGACACAGATCTAACAGGTGTGGCTCAGTTTTCTGGATCCACATGAGTGAAAAGTTCCTATTGATTCCAAATGAATTATCATTGCTTCAGGTCTGGAAAAAATGCGGGTCTTATCAATACAGGCAGAAAAGGTGAAGTCAGGGATAAACAGATGGCCGTCTGGGTACATATTTCAACATTTTTGGCTGCATTACTGCATACAAATCAGGCTGCCTTTGATCCCAGATGGCTACACCTTGGATATTCTAAAAAGGCAGCAGCTTCTCTGAATTATGCTACTGGGTGTTGCCATCACTCAGGTTTGTCAAAAGGGAAAGACAGAAACCAAAGTGGAACTGACAGATACGTAAGGTCTTTATTTACAGCCCACGTGTGATGCTCTGGGGTGGAGTGAGGTGGCTGAGCTCAGTTATGAAGGCTGAAGTGTGATGAAATATTTGGCCGGAGATGATGGTCCATAGGGAAGAAACAGCACAGCATTCTTCAACTGGGAAATGCTCACCATTCATTGAAATTTCATCTTTTTACCAGCTAAACCTACAAAGTCAGAGACTGAGCCACAACTGGGTTGTGGATGCCATTTGCCATCTGTAAAATGGGAGCAATAATCCTTAATTACTTGCCTCGCAGGGTTGTTGTAAGTGTTAATTAGTTAATTTTTTTTTTCCCTCCCCCAATGCGTTGAAGAAATAAAGCCCCTATAGAAGTGCTACACATGATCATTACCAGGTTGTGTTAAGCCTCATCTTAGATAGTTACAAATGTTTTATGTTCCTCTATATAATCCACAATCATGTTTTGACATTTACTGCCATTCTGGGGCCAGCTGCTGCTTAGCTAGGATAAATCACCCAGATTCTGTGGAAATTAAGAGAGTCCTGCCAACTAGGCTAATGGAGTATGTGGCTGTTTATAGGTATTTTATTGGACTATTGTAATAAGTTCTACGAAGGGCTAGCAGATCCTTCCGACACTCCAGCTGGCTAGTTTCCGGTTTGATTAGGAAGGCAAATCAAGGTGTTGCATTTAATTTGTCCAGGCTGTGGCTGAAGTCCCAAGGCAGGTCATAAGCCCAACTTTTGTTCCCTTCTGATTCTGCACATGTGGGATGATACGTTGAAAGTGGTAATGACTGGAGGGGAATTCATATCAGAGAATTATGTAGGGGAAAAAAATAGGCAATTGCTTGCGAAACGGACAGCAAATGTTTACTTTGTGGAAAGGAGACAGATGGAGAAGCTGAAGTAAAAATTTCAAGAGATTTCAGTCCACTTTTTGCAGTAGTTCATTGTGGCTTCAAATTTTCTTTGAGAAAAATCAGCACCATTTCCAGATGAATAATAAACACGGTCATGTACACATGTGTTTTTTCAATCCCAATTCAAGTTTGATCCAGGAGAATAAACAATTGTACACCCCAACTACACTACATCTAGATTTTTTTAAAAAACAAAACCCATACACAGAAGTCAGTGTGATGCTATCTATTCCCCCTGGACCTTTCTGTTTCTTATAAAGAGGAGTCCAGTCCACACAAAACCAACTCCATCTCCCAGGACAATTCATTTACTTTTTAGAAGTGGTAGTGGATGTTCTCCACCCCTCTCTGAATCCTTGGGGAGGGGGACACCTAAAAGTATAAACCACTGCCTTCCAAATGATATCTCCAGTGGTTTTTTCAATAGCCATGGCCATAATCATTGCCCAGTATGAAACCTTCTAACTTTGTCTATCAAAAACTATAAGATAATATTGCACTCCAGCTACCAAATACTATCAGAGGCTAAATGCCTTTCTCTTTCCATTATCAAATAGTAGGGATGCCAGTCCCCAGGTGGGGGCGGAGTTCCCCTGATTTTTTCAGGCTCCCCCCAGACACTAGACACCTGGTCAGCAGAGGGGAAGCCCCACCCCCAACAGTCATTCACGGCCCCACTTGGAAAGAATGGAGGTCATGTGCACCTGCCCTGCAAGCAGCGAGTTCACCACTTGCAGGGCAGGCGCATGCAGTGCCTGCTCTTTTCCAGTGGTGCCATGCGTGCCTGCCCTGCAAGCAGTGAATGCAGGGCCGCTGAGCATGGCGCCCACTGTTTTGAAGTGAGGGTCACCCACTTCTGCCCTGCAAACAGTGAATTTGCCACATGCAGTGCAAGCGTTCCCTTTAAATCGTTGGGGGAAAGGGGGCATGCATGCACAGTGCTATGTACTGGATATGATGATGTCACTTTGTGTGATGTCATCATTTCAGAGATGGCCCCTCCCCCTCCCGGCATGCCCTCCAAATCCCCCCGCTGGGAAGAAAATGGGACCTGGCAACCCTATCAAATAGTCAAATCATAAATATGTTCCCTTGTCAGTTGGCAAGTGCTAAATACCATTGCATATCAGCATCAGTTGAAATACAATCAAATACTAATAAGGTTGGGTTGCCACCCGAAGATCTCCAAAAGACGGATCATGAGAAAATAATGTATTTTATGGGTAGGAACATGAATGGTGCTAATAGAGCAGTTTTATCAGACAGGTACTGTCTATATATTGCAGCGGTCCCCAATCCTGTTGAGCTTTCAGGCACATTTGAACTCTCAGAACAGGCAGTGGACAGCCACCATAAAGGGATGTCAAGTTCTGCCTGTGTTTCAGGGCTGTTATGATAACATGGAGGAGGGGACAACTCTATGCACTACTCAGTACTGGAGTTTGGGGCAGAAGTCCAGAGCCCCAGTTCAGCTGAGGTGGCTGTAACGAGCACACGGTGGGAGCTGCTGCTGGCATTCTCTCCACTGTGCGTGTCTCTGCTGCCACCTGAGTAACCTGGCTGCAGACAAGTGGTGACATGACTACAGGTTGAGGAGGGGCGGGGCAGTGACTGAAGTGAAATCTCCTTGCTGGATTTCTCTGGTCGGCGGAGATATGCTGAACATTTGGAATGGAGGAGAGGAGGGAGCGGAGTGGTTCCTGAGCAGCAATGGCCAGGACTGTAAAACCCGATGGATCGGACTTCTCTGGTACAACCAGGGGTCATTTCCTGCAGGAGCGCACAGGAGCGGAGCTCCAGCAGTAAAGAGCCCAGGGGGCGGGCACATGCAACAAGCCACACCCCCTGCTCCCAGGAGCCCTCAGTCAGAGCAAGAAGCAACCAGGTAAGTTGCAGAACCCGCTGGTCCAAAACAATCCAGTGGCACCTTTAAGATCAAGTTTTATTCAGGTACAAGCTCTCCCTCCTCTGCAAGGGCAGTTCTCCATGTCTTCCCCCCCCCAATAGCTAGCAATCCAAAACAGTCCAGTGGAGCCTTCTGACACTCTTCCGGTGATGTCAGGAGGTATGGCATATGCAAATAAGTTATGCTAATGAGTTATGCTAATGAGCTCCTGCACCTCATTTCCTACAAAATGACCCCTGGGTACAACTTCTGCATGTGACAGAAAGAGGGGGAGTGAGTGTGAGCTACCTGTGCATGTGAGTGTGCAAGAGAGTTGTGTGTGTCTGTGTAGTGGTGAGAGCATACAGCGGCCTCCATCGCTCCGTTGAGGAGATGGTTGCTTCTGCCGCTGTGGTCCAAGAAGGCAGAAAGGGGGGTGCCTTGCTGGCTTTTGCTTAGATCTGAATGAGATGTTTCTGCAGGCACAAAGATTTCAGCTCACAAAGTGCAACTTTCCTGCCTCCCCTCAAGGGCCTCAAAAGTCTTGTGGAGTCTCATGAGCAAAAATTCTACTCTGTGAGCTACTGGCATTAAAGTTGTGAGTGAGCGATTTGGCTACTGCATCAATTTGTTTGCTCTGGAGCCATCCTTCCTGAGCTAAGACAAAAATGTGTGAGCTGGAAGTGAAAAAACTGTGCATTAGCTCACACTAACTCACCTTAGAGGGTGGGGTGTCCTCCACTATTGAAGTAAAAGTAAAAATGACCAGACTAGTTGAGTCTGACTGCTCAATGAATGAATCAGTTTTCACAGCACAACACAGTTGTCCCACTCTCCCCTCTGTTTGTTACTTCCCCGGCCACGGGCAAGACAGTGAGGGCAAACAGGTCAAACCCTATGTCAAAGGCTAAATGGACACAAATCTGACATCAAGACTCACAAGACTAAGGAAACTGTAAAACACTTCAACCTTCCAGGATATTCAATGGGTGACCTCAAAGTAGCTGTTTTATTGCAAAGGAACTTCAGGAACAGACTGGAAAAGGAAATTGCTGAATTTCAAGTTATTACAACACTCAGAACAACCCTCCAGGACTTAACAAGGATATTGGTTTCTTATCCCACTACATATGCTAAATTCATTCAGTCCTTACATCTGTATTCTCCCCACTCCTCCACATGCAGCTGCTGGCATGACCTTGGGTCAGTCACAAGTTCTTTCAGAGCTGTTCTCTCATGAGCAGTTCTCAAAAGAGCTCTCTCAGCCCCACCTACTTCTCAGGGTGTCTGTTGTGGGGAGAAGAAGGGAAAAAAGATTGTAAACCACTCTGAAACTCCTTTGGGTAGTGAAGAGTGGGGTATAAATCCAATTTCTCCTCCTCCTCCTGCTCCAAGAAGGGCTATACATCCTCTTTATTTTAGTGTATTTCTTTTTTTGGAATAGTAGATTAGAATAGTGATTGTAATGTAATGCATTTCTCTGGTCCTGTAAAAGAGGAGACAAATCACCCCACCTCAAAGAAAAAGATACAATTAGTTACCTCCATGCTTGAGAGGAGATGCATGGAGCATGATAACAGGGTTTCAGTTGATTGCTCTTAGCACTCCTGAATTAAGCAAGGATACATTTACACATCTATCGCCAATTTTGACATATTTATTTGCTTCACTGTTTTTCCCAAAATTAAATCCAAACAATGGCGACCTTATAAGCTTAGCTTTTTGTTCCTGTTTTCATCTGCTAAAACATCTTCATTATGTTGTATGCTAATTTGCTGCTCAACTTCTGCTTTATATGTATGGACTGATAAGTTCCATTTCGTTGTGTCTGGAGAAGTGTGCATGCACATGAAAGCTCATACCTTGAATAAAATTTTGTGCCACTGGACTCAAACTTTGTTCTACTGCTTTCAGACCAACATGGCTACCCACCTGGATCGAATAGCACCAAAGTTTGTGGAATGTTTGTGCCAGTCACTCTTCCATGAACATCACTTTGCAAACAACAAACTGCCCAGAATTCATTACCAGCTGTACTTCATGAGCTGGTTCATGCCCATCCCTAGCCATGAAAGCTGCCTAAAATACCGCAGACTGAGGCCCCTTTCACATTACTGTTCTAAACCGGATATTATCCATTGTTGTTCCGATTCTGAGTAAAGCAATAGAGCAGTGATGGCGAACCTTTTAGAGACCGAGTGCCCAAACTGCGACCCCAAACCCACTTATTTATCGCAAAGTGCCAACACGGCAATTTAACCTGAATACTGAGGTTTTACTTTAGAAAAAACAACTCATACATTAATTTAAGATGATCCAAACAAAGTAAGGAAAGCAATCCCAAATGCTTTCATTTACTTAAAATTATTTGGCAGAGAATTTGACACTTTAATGGTGGTCTGGGCCTGGCTGGGGCGATGGCACACGTGCCCACAGAGAGGGCTCTGAGTGCCACCTCTGGGATCCGTGCCATAGGTTCGCCACCACTGCAATAGAGGGATGGAAGTTTCATACGGTGTATTTCAATCTGTTAATGAATGGTCTCTACAGCGACCTGGCCATTTCAAACAATGCCACTTCCCCCCTGCCCTTCTTCATGGGAAAGACTGTGCCATGGAAAAGGGCAGGGGGAAAAACAGCACTTTGGGAAGATCTACAGATATTTTAAACAGCACACTACAGCCATTCAGAAGCGCAAAGAAAAGGTGAAAACAGAAGAAAGCAATTTTCATTAAAAACTACTCAGCTCTGCTTCGCCAACAGGGCACAAGAAAGCCTTGTATGAGAATGGTAAATAAAATCCATTAGCAGCTGGGCTAGTGCCTGGTTATGTCTGAAATGACACACACAAAAAATCTATTAGCAACTGGCTGCTAAAATGGATTATAAAGGCTGTTTGAAAGGGGCCAATGTTAGTAATGGGCCACCAATTGACTCCTTGCTCACTGTCACCAGCTTGTGGGAGGAAGCGACGTTTGAGCCAATGGCCGTTTTTGTCACCGCTGAACTCAGCGGCCCCTACAGTGCTGGTGCCCAGCACAGCAAGGGCCACTCAGCATGGCTTGCTCCAGAACCATTTTAACATACTAGACTGCCCCATGGGGTGCTTCACTTTTGAGGTAAATAGAGAAATAGACACATTGCCTTCTTAAGGGCTCACCTGAAGACTACTGAGCCCAGAGTAAGAAATTACCTCACTGCACCCCTGAATGCCACTCTGAGCTCTCAAGACACAGAGGAAGATAAGAGTGTGACACATATGGAGAAGCCATTTATATGAAGCAAAAGTAATGCTGGAATGAGTTAATTTAACAAGATAGAAGCTGGCACGCGAAAGAGAACCTGGCATGAAAATATAGACTCACGGGCTCATATCTTATGAGGGGAAAATGAAATCAAAACATTTGAATCTAACCAGACAGTTCTCAATATTCAGTCCCAGCCAAATGCTATTGTATTGTTAAAATATTCACCCAGGTGAACAACATTCCATTATACCTTTAGGATTTGTTCCCGTCCGACCGTCGTTTATTGATTTCCAGTTAGCAAAGTGAGAATAAATTGCTTTACTAGAATGACACGCTGCTTATATGAGAACTCTTTGAAATATTAGCCTAGGTTTGTGGGAAGTGTATCTCCGCAAGCAGTTTTCAAGCAGCAGGGGCAATGTTTAACAGTGCAATCCTAAAATAGGCTTAGGAAGCTCTTCTGAACATACCTGAGTAGGATTTGCAGATCTGTTTAGGAGGATTACTCTTTCGCAGTGCAATCCTAAACAGAATTAAACCCTTCCAAACCCATTAATTTGAACGGAATTAGAAGAGAACAGCAAGGAGAGATAAGGAGGCCTTCCTGAATGAACAGTGCAAAGTAATAGAAGAAAACAATAGAATGGGAAGGACTAGAGATCTCTTCAAGAAAATTGGAGAAATCAAGGGAGCGTTCCATGCAAAGCTGGCCATGATAAAGGACAAAAACGGTAGGGACCTAACAGAAGCAGAAGAGATTAGGAAAAGATGGCAAGAATACACAGAAGAACTATACAAGAAAGACCTCGATGTCCTTGACAACCACGACGGTATAATCACTGACCTCGAGCCAGACATCCTGGAATGTGAAGTTAAATGGGCCTTAGAAAACATTAATAACAACAAAGCTAGTGGAGGTGATGGTATCCCAGCTGAGCTATTCAAAGTCTTAAAAGATGATGCTGTTAAAGTGCTGCACTCAATTTGCCAGCAAATTTGGAAAACGCAACAGTGGCCACAGGATTGGAAAAGGTCAGTATACATTCCAATCCCAAAGAAGGGCAATGCCAAAGAATGTTCAAACTATCGCACAATTGCACTCATATCACACGCTAGCAAGGTCATGCTCAAGATCCTACAAGCTAGGCTTCAACAGTACGTGGATAGAGAACTACCAGAAGTACAAGCTGGGTTTCGAAGAGGTAGAGGAACTAGAGATCAAATTGCCAACATTCGCTGGATTATGGAGAAAGCAAGAGAGTACCAGAAAAACATCTACTTCTGCTTCATTGACTATGCTAAAGCCTTTGACTGTGTGGATCACAACAAACTATGGCAGGTCCTTAAAGAGATGGGAGTACCAGACCACCTCACATGTCTCTTGAGAAACCTGTATAAGGGCCAAGAAGCGACAGTTAGAACCGGATACGGAACAACTGATTGGTTCAGCATAGGAAAAGGAGTACGACAAGGATGTATACTGTCACCTTGCTTATTTAATATATATGCAGAGTACATCATGCGAAATGCTGGCCTGGATGAATCACAAGCGGGAATTAAGATTGCTGGGGAAAAGATCAACAACCTCAGATATGCAGACGATACCACTCTAATGGCAGAAAGTGAAGTCAGAGCGGCTTACAAACTCCTTTCCCTTCCCCTCCCCACAACAGACACCCTGTGAGGTGGGTGAGGCTGAGAGAGCTCTGACAGAAACTGCTCTTTCTCAAGGACAGCTCTTATCAGAACTACGGCTTGCCCAAGGTCATCCAGCCAGGTGCAAGTGGAGGAGTGGGGAATCAAACCTGGTTCTCCCAGATTAGAGTCCTGCACACTTAACCACTGCACCCTGCCAACAAAAGTCCGCATGGTCAAAGCAATGGTATTCCCAGTAGTCATGTATGGCTGCGAGAGTTGGACTATAAGGAAGGCCGAGCGCCGAAGAATAGATTCTTTTGAACTATGGTGCTGGAGAAGACTCTTGAGAGTCCCTTGGACTGCAAGAAGCTCAAATCAGTCAATCCTAAAATAAATCAACCCTGACTGTTCCCTGGAAGGCCAGATAATGAAACTGAAGCTCAAATACTTTGGCCACCAAATTAGAAGGGAGCACTCACTGGAGAAGACCCTGATGATGGGAAAGATCGAAGGTCAAAGAAGATGGGGACGGCAAAGGATGAGATGGTTAGACAGTGTCATCGAACATGAAATTGAGCCAACTTCAGAGGACGGCGGAAGACAGAAGGGCCTGGCGGGAGCTGGTCCATGGGGTCGCGAAGAGTCGGACTCGACTGTGTGACTGAACAACAAAAAAACTGTTTAGGACTGCCCTGTAGATCACCCAGCCACATAGATGTGGGCAAATTGTGCAGGTCCATACAATGGGATGGCACTCTAGTATACCTGCTGATACTGTTGGAGAAAAACCTATTGAATCTGCTCCCAGTCCACATGGTTGGGCTAAGTGGTAGTTACCCCAACTGCGCAAAACCTCATTATGGAGGAAATGGTTCCCATTCAGAGGTAACCCTGGAGTTCATGCTCATGCTATTGTTGATTCCGTTATGTCTTTGTAATTTGTGTTAATTGATTCAAATAATGTACTATCAAAGGACTGGGGTTTAGAATATTTCTCTCTCTGCATTCACTTCTCGGCTTCAATTATCAGCTCACACTAATCATCATTGCTGTCAAACTTGACACGGAGGTTTTTAATAACTGTGCTTGGTGTTTTCTTGTGGGGATGTTACTTTTTCTGTTTAATTATATGTGCTGCTCTAGCTTTGTTTTGTGTGTCGTTATTAAGGATATGCAAAACCAGTCCCTTTACTTCCACAGAGTTTTCCATGAGTCTGCCCTTTGTTCCTGAATATTCATAGAAAGTCTTCAGGGAGCCATGGATAGTCTTTTTGGAACATCTAATGTGCATGCAATTCTGTATTTTTAAAAACCTCAAAGTGCAGATGTACCAATGGATGCGAAAGCACATGCATGTTGGCTGGCAGTTTTACATGAGCAAATACATAAGATCACTGACTATTTGCTCCACAGCTTACATTATTAACCCCAATTCCACATGATATTGTCAAAATAGCTCCTCCTTCAACTAAATTGGAAGAATTTGCTGCAAAGGTGAAAACCTTTTGTCAATTTCACCTCTGTGATGAAGGAGTTTTTCTGGATAATGCAGAGATGGGAAGTGGGAAAACCTTGTATATTCCAGGGCTGCTTTTGGCAATCTCTGTGCACAAGTCTCTAAGATGGCACAGTGTTTTATATACAACTACATTAATATGCAAGAGCCTGTACATCCAGCCACCATTTATATTTTTCCTTTGAACAGCATACATATGAGTTTGCACATCTGGCTAGTGCAGATCTTCCCACCCTGGATTCAACACCATCCCCAAGTTGCAAACTTGCTCCTTAAGGGGGAGTACAACGCTCCCTCCAGCCTGCAGTTGGCCTCAGGGGTCGTTTCATAGAAAAAGAGCTAGGGGAACTCATTAGCATAACTCATTAGCATATAACACACCCCCTGACATCAGGGGCCCGGCGGTGGACCTGCAAGGCCAGCAGGAGTGCGAGGAAGCCCCGCCAAGGACCTCCCTGGCCCCAGGCGGGCAGGGGTGGGGAGAAGCGGGGAGGAAGCAACTTACCCTCCCTCTTCTCCTGCCTCCTCCTGGCTGAATGAGGGCCGGAAGCGGGGCAGCCAGAAGCAGGGGGCGGGGCTTCGTCATGTGCCCCACCCCCGCACCTCACCCGGGGGAACTGCGATCCCCCGCGATCCCCCCCGAATCGACCTCTGGTTGGCCTTATTATCAAATAACAGGCCTTCATTCTCATCTTAATTGAGCTTCTAGTTACTGGCCTTCATCCAACTCATTACTGACTTAGATACTGGTTCAGGACATCTGCTGTCTCACTTGACTTGGTTGAAAAGGAGAAATATCAATGCCATCTCAGTCCAAAATTACTGATGACCTCTCCCAGAGGCTTCATATAGATGGTAAATTGTATGGGATGCAAACAACAACCCTACAGGAGATATTTAAGGAACTGTTGGGTTGAGGAGTCATCTTCTAATGTTGCATTTTGGAGCTGGTCAGCCAGATAGGAATGGAACCACTAGAGTGCCTTCTGGTTGTCATCTTGAGTTGCCTCAGATGGCCCATTTGGCATCTGCTAGAGCTTGTTCCTTTTCAGCAGTGGTTCCAACCTTGTGGAGTGGTTTTGCTTACTGTTGTGTCCGCTGACCACCACCAGGGGTCCAGCGAATACCCCAGAGCTTGACTCTGGGAGAACAATAGAGACTAGGCTCCTAGTCCCTACACTGGGGGAACCAATAGAACCGTGGCGGAAGATTCAAACCCACCAACAGGACCCAAGGGTGTGTCCCCAACAGTGTATATAGTTGGCTAGCTGGCCGTTAGTGGTTGTTCTTGTTGTGTATCAATAAAGCGTGCAGTATACCATGCAGCCTTGTGTCCTTCATCCATGCGGCTAACCCACTACACAATACTTACAGTAAGAATCTTTAGAGGTTTTGAAGAGGTACTTTAAGGTTATTTTTATTTACTATGGCTTGTAACAACATTAAGGTATGGCTATTGTCATGAGGGATGAGTTTATTTGACTTCTAGCCCACCCTCCCCTGCACAGCCAGGGGCACCCAGGCAGGCCAAGGGAAGGCATGGATAGTCTAATATGATAATAATATCATAATAATATGATAATGTGTTTATGCTGTTGGGTGTGGCCTATTATGCTAATGAGTTCCTGCTGGGCTTTTTCCTATAAAAAAGCCCTGGTCAAAACTAAGACTTGATCTTTATCTGGAATTCAACTGGGAGCCAGTGCAGCTGACGCACTACTGGATATATATTTACTCTTAATGGTGTTCCTGTAAGGACATGAGCTGTTGCATTCTGGACTAGTTGCAGTTTCCGGGTCAGTCTCAAGGCTAGCCCTGCATAGAGTGACTTACAGTAATCTAGTCTGGAGGTGACCATTGCATGGATCACTGTAGCTAAATTGTGGCGGGAGAGGTAGGGGACCAGCTGCCTTTATACTTTGTCTTTCTCACTGGCACTCAAGGTGGATTACGCAGATTGAGTCAATACAATCAACATGATGGGACATTCAATAGACAATGAAACAGGATTTGGGTTGTAGAACCAACCAGAAAACTGAAAAAAACAAAACTGAGGAAAAGGGTAAGTATTAACATGACAAACTAAATGCAAGATTACATAGTAGGATCCAACCTACAGCAAACCGTACACAGCACTATTACACCACAGTCCCTAATAGTTTGTACAAATAACTGTGTATAGTGCTACCCTATTGCCTGTGTAGAAAAGACCTCTTGAATAACTCAGTTTTGCACAGATTCAGGTGGTTGGCTCGAAACAGCAGAACAAAATTTGAGTCCAGTGGCACCTTTAAGATCAACAAAGGTTTATTTAAGGTATAATCTTTCATCTGTGTCTGAAGTGTGAACAAAACTTTGTTGGTCTTAAAGGTGCCACTGGACTTAAACCTTGTTCTTCAGTTGTGCACAATTTGTGGAAAGCCAGGAAGAAGATGAACAAGAAGAAGAACGAGAAGGAGAAGAAGAAGAGGAGGAGGAGGAGGAGGAGGAGATTGGATTTATACCCTGCCCTTCACTACCCGAAGGAGTCTCAGAGTGGCTTACAATCTCCTTTACCCTCACCCTCCCCACAACATACACCCTGTGAGGTAGGTGGGGCTAAGAGAGCTCTTTCAAGAAATGCTCTTGAGAGAACAGCTTTGAAATAACTTGTGACTGACCTAAGGTCACACCAGCAGCTGCATGTAGAAGAGTGGGGAATCACATCTGCTTTTCCCAGATAAGAGTCTGCGCTTCTAACCACTATGCCAAACTGGCTTTCAGAGTGGGAGCCTTTCCTGAGCTCCTCAGGCTGGCTGTTCCACAAGGTGGGGGCCACAATGGAGAAAGCACATGTATGGGAAGTTGTTGAATTTATCGATTTGCAAGTTAGTACTTGCACAAGGCACTGTGGAATGGCTGTGGGCAGAGTTTCCATGCTCTGCCTCCAGCCAATCCAGGGAGGGGATCAGAACTGAGTTCTGCCTTCAAAATTATTGAGCTCAGCTCTGCATCCTTCCCCTTTGCAGCTGTGATTGACTGTCAACAGATTCTGAGAACCTTTGAGTGACAGGCTGTTTGAACAGAATTCTGTTGAGTGAGTCAGTTAAAAATGACAGTTGGGCTGACATTTGAAGAAGAGACAGTTAAGCACTGACTGT
Source organism: Gekko japonicus (assembly GCF_001447785.1). Classification (NCBI taxonomy): domain Eukaryota; kingdom Metazoa; phylum Chordata; class Lepidosauria; order Squamata; family Gekkonidae; genus Gekko; species Gekko japonicus. The sequence goes on from NW_015169175.1 coordinate 1,982,482, forward strand.
GTACTGGGAAGGGTGAATAAGAGAGTGAGTGGATCAAGGAGGATCCTTATTCAAACCAAAAAAAAAAAAAAGGGAAATAGCTTCTGGTAAAGAGAAGTGATCCCTGCCAGTTTAGAAGGGAAATAGCTTCTAGAAAAGAGGAGTGATCCCTGATTTGTGTAAAGAAGGAATATAGGAACTTGGTTGCATGTTCTTGCCTTCTAAACTTTACATGTTGGTGAAATCAGAAACCTATGCTTCAGTGTGCAGAAACTGAAAAGAAAGCCTCTCTCCTCAAAGTTTTAAAGACCTTGTTGAATAGCAGAAACACTTACTTGTTGGCAACATATTATCTGGTGTTTGCGTGAATACAAAGTTACCTCAGTTTTATGATCTGTTCACCTCATACATCCTACACCTGATTGCACCTGACCTTTTCTCCTTCAAATTAAATAAAACATTTTGTTTATTTTTAACTTTCAAAAGCCTCTCATTTGCCATTTCAAAAGGAGAATATAAGAAGGTGATTTTGTCTCTTCCCTCAATTCCCTGGACTGGGCTAGAGAGACAGAGACAGACAGACAGACAGAAAATGGGTGGGATAGCCACAGACAAACAAGTAAGAAGAAAAGAGATAATGGGGCTGCTCAGCAAGAAAGAAGGCAGAAGGGAAAATCCTGTGTGTAAGGGAGGAGGGCGAGATCACCATAGCAGCCTTCTAAGGTCCCCCCCCCCAGTCCACAAGTGAGCCAGAATGCTTTGAACACCATGGCTTCACTGTGAAGGAAGCACAGAGTGGTGGTATGCATTGCCTAGTAGTAAGGGGTTTGGTGCCACTGTTGGGGTGTTGGAACTTCTGTGCTGATATGACAGAGGGGTAGTGGGTGGTGGGGGTGGAGAAAGCAGCAAGCGGCACAGGGACAGCACAGATGGATGCTGTCTTTGCTTGCCTCCATTCTCCTTGCTGCTGCTTCTACAGTAGGGGTGTGGTTTCTTACCCCTGTGTCAAATCAGTCAAAAATAACTAGAAACTTCTCTTTGATACAATGTTTATAATGCTTTTTTGGTATGTGTTAGTCAGAGTAATCATATTCTGAATTCTTATTTCTTTCATCATATTAACATATATTATCCATATTTCTACCGTAATGTCTTATTTGTTTGTATTCTGTCCCAATTAACTATACTCTCCCAAGCTTATGCTTAATATCTTTCAATATTTGTTTTCCCATTACATTTCTTGCCTTGGTTTCCGGCGCTGGCTCATTTTATTTTCAGCCTTGTTGCCAAGGATTTAGTTTCTATGTTTATTTTCCTTATTTTTATTTCTCCTTTCTAATGACTCATTATCATAACTTGTTTCTTCTCACTGGCTTCTTGAATGACTTCTCTGCACATGCATCTAATGAAGGATGCTGCAAACATTTGAAGCCTCTCAGCAAGAAGTCTACCGACTGCCAAGACCCAAATCATCACAGCCTTCTGTGACTTCTGGCACAGAACGAGAACAAACTGTGGCTTCGCTCTTCCCCCATCAGAAACACACAGTTGTTTGACAGTGTTTAGATTTACAGAGAACGGTTGGCAACAGTGCAGCCTTGATGAGGATTTTACAGCCACCCTTCCCAGGGGCTTACCTGTGGCAAACACCCTATTCTCTAATGGAGGAGCAGTAGGAAGTTCAAAGCAGCCTTTGGAAAATACATTTAGGAATAGAAGAGGTGCCCTGCTGGATCAGTGCAGTGATCCTAGTCCAGCATTTTGTTTCACACAGAGGCCAAACAGTTGCCCTGGAGGGCGAATGAACGGGACAGAAGCCTGGGCCTTGCCCTGACAGCACTGCTATTCAAAGATGACACGGGGGGCTGTCTTTAGTCATCTTGGCTAATAGCCATAGATCCTCCTTGAATCTGTTTAATCCACTATGCTCTTGCCCGTTATTACATCCAACAGCAGTGAATTCTATATTTTAAGTATTCACTGAGGAAGTACTTCCTTTTGTTCATCTTGAATCTCCTTCTTTGGGTGCTCCTCAATACTAGTATTATGGGAGATTAAGACATGTCCCCCAAAGGGCATTGAGATCAGCAGATAAGAATCTCTTGGTGGTTCCCGGCCCCAAAGATATCCAGCTGGCCTCGACAAGGGCCAGGACTTTCTCCGCCCCAGCCTGGTGGAACTGTCTGCCGAATGACATCCGTGCCCAGTTTGATCTATTAAACTTCCGCAGGCCATGTTAAGGCAGAGATGTTCCACCAGGCCTTTGGTTGAGGCCAGCGACGGTTTCCTTACATCTGCCCAGAACCCTCCCCACCCTTAAAAATCTGAATGCTAGATATGCCATCTTGTTCTTAAAATGTTTAAATATTTATGCTGAATGTTTTAGTATTGTAGTTTTAATTGTAGTTTTAATTAATTTAGTATTGTAGTTTTAATTGGCTTTTAAAGTGTATTGAATTATGTCATTATAAACCGCCCTGAGCCCTGCATAAGCGGGGAAGGGCAGTCAAGAAATCGAAATAAATAAATAAACAAGACAAAGCTCTCCTTGTCCACTTTCTCCATGGCATGAATAATTTGATAAACTTTCATTTTATAGAGAGGAAAGAGCACCTCCTTGCAATTATGTTATAGAGGTGCAGGATGAACAGGTGTTTTGCAGGACCTGCCACACACTGGCAGATTCTAGCTCATAGTAAAATCACTTCTACGAGTTCCACACATTCCAGTTCCTCTATTATCACAGCAAGATTTTTTCCCAAACTTCTTTAACAGTACCCCCTACCCCCAGGGGTGTCGAACTCATTTGTTACGAGGGCCAGATCTGACACAAATGGCACTTTGTCAGGCCGGACCATGTGTGCCATAAAATGTAATGCCAGGAACCAGCTATATAAATTTTATAAAGGACACAGGTAAATGCAATTAATGATATTTTTTACTCAAAATACAAACATGTTTTAAATATAAGCGCATAAGCAGGACTCTGCTGGATCATACCAGAGGTCCATCTAGCCCAAAATTCTGTCTCACACAGTGGCCAACCAGTTCCTCTGAGTCTACACAATATTCCAAATGAGGCCACCCCATATACTAGGGCATTATAATATCATCTGTTTCATTCTCAATCCCTTCCCTAATCATCCCTAACTTAAGAGTTTTGCTTCTTTCACTGCTGCGGCACACTGGGTTAGAACATAAGAAAAGCCATGTTGGATCAGGCCAATGGCCCATCCAGTCCAACACTCTGTCACACAGTGGCCAAGTCCAGGCACCCTCAGGAGGTCCACCAGTGGGGCCAGAACTCCAGAAGCCCTCCTACTGTTTCCCTCCAAGCCCCAAGAATACAGAGCATCACCCTGGAGGAAATGGCTACTATGGAGAGTGGACTCCATTGCATTAGACTTCCTCCCTACATCTCCAGGAAGTTCCCAATGGAGTTGGCATCCTCAGTCAGAGTGCCTATAAAATAGCTCTGGTACCCATCAGAATCTACTTGTTAGCAGCAACACATACTTTGAAAAGTTGTAAAAAATTATGTAGATCAGCCAAAATATAACCCTATATTAATCTAAACAGTCGTGTCCGATTCCTTCATTCGGAGGTGAACAGCACATCCAGCCAAAACCATTAGTTTGCACTGTGGTTGTATTTACCTGTTGGGTGTGTGAGGATGAAGGAATTAAAGCAGAAAGAGCAAGTGATCTGTACAAGTGGATTCTGTTTCCCTTGATGGGGTTCCTAGAACATCTCTCCCTTTGTCTAATTGACAGTGTGAGCTTTCAAATCTGGGAACTGTGACTCTGTATTGTTACAGGCTTGAGGGTATTGGTATTCGAATGCAGTCCCTGGGAAGCACATTACATTTCAAAGCAAAAACCTTGTTGTTTCCATTTGTTTGGAGGCTCTGCATTTACTATTATTGACCAGCCGACTTGTTTTCCTCATCCCTACTCTGCTACAAATAGCGTTAGATCAGTAGGTAGTTAGTGGCAGTTTCCTCCTTAACAATAATGAGCTGCGTGGGCATTAGGAAAGGCTGTTCAGAAAGGAAACAGTTTGCTTGCTGAGCTTGAAGTATGTGTGCAAAATATTTAGTAAACCCCAAATCATTATCTCACCAAGCACAGGTCCAGAGGGCAAGGTCATTATCTGCAACTTGCTACAGATTTTCATATATATTTCATGGGCTTTTTGACAAAGAGTGAACCCAAGAAAGTTAGTGTCACACAATTAGCTTGCAGTGGTAACTGGTACCGAAAAGTTCCAACAATAGCAGAGGTCAAATGCTTACTTTAGACAGATGAGTTTCTAGCAACAGGATTAGCGAGTGGACAAAATGTCTCGGTGACACTTTCCCACAACCCCAGCAACCAGGTATGTGGTATTCACACTGAAAACTCAGGAATGGCTTTAGATATTCAGGCAAAGGCCATCAACTAGCTATCTCAGAACTGGCTTCCGGGGGTCAAGTGTGTGATGCAGAGGGCTGATAAAAGGAAGGGGGAAAGTTTCCTTTTTGGCTCGCTTCTTCCATATTTATGACAGCTTTTTCAAGGGTCACCACTGGGTGAATTTGAATAGCTGCTGCCCCGCCCTCTGCTGGGGGAGGCATCTATTTAAGGCAGCACCTTGCCAGAGGCGAGAGCTAAAGGGCTTTTTGCCTGTGGCTCTTAGCCTAGGGACTCTTAGACTAGGTGCTCTGTAAGAAGCCCAGGAAGAGCCAGAAAGCCAAGGCCCTAATCTACTGGTGTTCCCAGTAAGGTGAGAAGACTTCGACAAGGAGAACCACATAAATACAAAGGGTTTTAGAAGGGGGGTTATATTTAATTATTTTAAAAGCAATTATGAAGCCAGAATGCCAGCAGGGGGTTGGGGGCTATCTGGTGTTTTGCACGGAGTGTCACATGTATGACTATCTGCCCACTGGACAGAAGTCTTGGGTGTGTGCTCGGTGCAAGGAGCTCCTGGCTCTCAGGGAACAAGTTTCTTCTCTTGAGGCCAAGGTGGCTGACCTGGAGAAGCAGAGACAGTCAGTTAGGCGCACAGAAAAGACTCTCGGGGACTTGTTAGATATGTCCCTCTCTGGATCTGGCAGCCCCGCCACTGTCAGGGAGCATGAGGGTCAAGGGGAAACAGGGCACTGTGCTGAGGATAAGGGGAATGTGCCCTCAGAAGGGACCTCTTCTTCAGCTGGTGAATGGGTATCCTTTCGCACCAAGGAACCATCCCTGGGCAGGGTGGGAGGGGGCTTTTGGTAGCTGGTGATTCGATCCTTAGGCAAGTAGATAGCTGTGTGGTGAACCCGCATACTGACCGTATGGTGACTTGCCTGCCTGGTGCGAAGGTAGCAGACATTACGTGTGCTTTAGATAGGCTGGTAGATAGTGCTGGGGAGAAGCCAGTGGTTGTGGTTAGGGGTGTGCAAAAAAAAAAAATTCAGCCCATTTGGATTTGGCCGAATGGGGCAGAATCAATTTCGGCTGGCAATAAGACTCCTGCATGTCAGTTTCGTCAGTTCCTGCGGATTGGGGAGTCTTTCGGCCAGCCGAATGTCAATTTCAGCCCCATTATATCCTATGGGCCATTGAAGTCAATGGTGAAAACATAGGGTATATTCTGGGGGCTGAAGGGGAGGGGCTTGAGGGAAGAGACTCCAAGCTCGCAGGGTAGCTGCTGGAGCCTCTCCCCAAGATACCAACCAAGTTTCAAGAGCATTGTACCAGGGGGTCCAATTCTACGGGCCCTCAAACAGGTTGCCCCTATCCCCTCCATTGTTCTCTGTGGTT
>NW_015169175.1:1992268-2007741 GCF_001447785.1 Gekko japonicus
AGTTGTTCAGGGTGGTGAAAGACTGTGAGGCACTCCAAAGGATGGACAAGTGGGCGTCAAGGATGGACAAGTGGGCGTCAACATGGCAAATGGGGTTCAATGTGGCCAAGTGCAAGGTGATGCACATTGAAGCCAAAAATCCTAAATATAAATACATGTTGATGGGGTCCGAACTGGCAGAGACAGACCAAGAGAGAGATCTTGGAGTCATAGTAGACAACTCACTGAAAATGTTGAGACAGTGTGCAACTGCAATAAAAAAGGCCAATGCTATGCTGGGGATTATTAGGAAGGGTATTGCAAACAGATCAGCCAGTATCATAATGCCCCAATATAAATCAATGGTGCGACCTCATTTGGAATACTGTATACAGTTCTGGTCACCACATCTTAAAAAGGATATTATAGCTTTGGAAAAAGTGCAGAAAAGGGCAACTAGAATGATAAAAGGGTTGGAACACTTTCCCTATGAAGAAAGGTTAAAGTACTTGGGGCTCTTTAGCTTGGAGAAATGATGGCTAAGGGGTGACATGATCGAGGTTTATAAGATTATGCATGGGATAGAGCAGGTAGAGAAACAGGTACTTTTCTCCCTTTCTCACAATAAAAGAACTTGTGGGCACTCAATGACATTGCTGAGCGGTCAGGTTAGAAAAGATCAAAGGAAGTACTTGTTCACCCAAAGAGTGATTAACACATGGAATTCACTGCCACAGGAGGTGGTGGTGGCTACAAGCATGGACGGCTTCAAGAGGGATGTAGATAAGCATATGGAGCAGTGGTCCATCGGTGGCTGTTAGCCGCAAGGTATAGATAGGGACTCTTGGACAAGGGATGCTCTGTATTCTTGGTGCTTGGGGGGGCAACAGTGGGAGGGCTTCTAGTGTCCTGGCCCCACTGCTGGACCTCGTGATGGCACCTGGTATTTCTGGCCACTGTGTGACACAGAGTGTTGGAATGGATGGGCCATTGGCCTGATCCAACATTGGCTTCTCTTATGTTCTTATGTTCACTTGTTTCCACTATTAATAAGATGGAGGGGAAATCAAGGTAGCCCAGGTAGTGATTTGTGAACTATTGAAGAAAAACTGATAGGCATTCATTGCTGAATTCCCATTAATACTAAGTACTTTCCAATACATAATGAAGTTACTATTCTATGATCATTTTCAATGGTTAGAGTTTTGACTGGCCCTAGAAAGAAAAAAGGAGGGAAGGAGGATGACTTGAAATGTTATGTCTTCTAGAAGCAAATGTCTCATTCTCTCACTCACACACCCCCTCCCCTAAGGAATTCCCTCCCCCCCAATAACAATGGCAACCAAAGCAAGCGAAGCATAGCAAGGTTTGACACTGAGAAGGTTTGCTGTGTTGGTGGATATCCTTTTGCTCAAAGAAACACTGCAATGGAAGCACGTTTATAATTTTAAGAAATGGGTATGCTATTCGAAACGCAAGCAAGCAGTTATGAACATTTCAGGCTGCTCTCCAAAGTCCTGAATATACAAATAGGATTGCCAGCTCTGTATTGGGACATTCCTGGGGATTTGGGGGGTGGAGCCTGGGGGTGGGTAGGTTTTGGGAAGGACGTCAGCTGAGTACAATGCCATAAAAGTCCACCCTCCAAAAACAATTGTTTTCTCCAGGGGAACTAATTTCAACTGGAGATCGGTTGTAATACCAGGAGATCTCTAGGCCCCACCCGGAAGCTGGCAACTCTATGAACACAGAACTCTATTTTGTGCCTGGCTGTACTTAAACTCTAAATGTATCTGAAATGGGGCACTTTTTGGTGATTCCTAGACCAAACTGATGCCACTCCAGGGTTTTCCTCAGAAGTGATGTAACGCCATTACAATGCAACGAGATTTTAATTTTTTTCACTCCAGCCAGCCAGAGTAGTAGTAGTGAGAAATGTCAGCTGAGGATGGTGGATTGTGTGCCCCCGCCAGGACCTGGCATCCCTATGTGGCATCATTCTAACTCACATACAGATTCACCATTCTGATTCCATGTAAGAACCAAATCATTTCTGTCCCATGGATTTTTCATACACTTTTAGTGTCATCAGTGTGTCATTGATGGGGGGCGGGGAGAAAGGGCACTGCTTGTGAAAACGGCTATCAATTTGAATTTCCCAGGGTGACCCCTGCAGTACTAACCATCTCTGCTTGGGCTTGAAACCACCAGTTTTGTTACAAAGACCCGAATGTATTTAAATGCCACATCACCAAAGAAAGGTAATTTACAAGTGCATAATACAAGAGACCATTATAGATCACTGTGCTTCCACAGGAAATTCATTGATGTACTTTCCTGACATATCAATTTGGAGCAAATGCCTCTGGATGCTTTTTCCCCCCCCCCCCTTCTCACCTTCTCTACAAGCCTGGCTGTCCTTTAAGGGAAAGCCATAATAAAACTAATTTCCATCATCACCAAGGGCACCGCAGATGAAAAATGAGCCTACGAGTTGAAATGGACATAAATATTAGATGCCAAAATAGATCACTTTTCAAAATGCAATAGGGACTGCATGTTGTGTGGTCCTGTATATATTCTCCATTCCATGACAGGGTCATTTCTGCTTCCTTTCAGGATGATAAATAAGTGATAGAGTTCAACTATATAATTGGTTTACATGTATATGATACAGATCTCTACAAAGAAAGGCTTATGTTGTCTTCCCTTCCCCTATATCAACCTTTCTTGTCGATAAGTTTAAAGACGTCCTAAATTATTAGCTGAAAAATGTGGCCTGAAAACTCAAATGTCATCTTGCTAAGTAAGCACAAGGAGTGCCTTGCTGGATCAGGCTGAATGTTCATTTTACTCAGAATTCTGTTTCCAATATCATCGTGATGTATTATTTCAAATTTCTTCTTTTATTCCATAGGTCAAATGACGAACAGTGTTGAGAAACTTCTGGCTAACATGGGAGCTATTTCATAGCCATTTGGAAATTGAGATTCCTACTATTGGATTGTTTGAAAAATACCACCACAACACAGAATTTTGATAAAGAACTCGAAACGAACTCTGGAAACTCGAGATGTTCGTCATTTGACCTATGGAATAAAAGAAGAAATTTGAAATAATACATCAGAATAAGCCTACATTTGATTGTCATTATTCTGTAATTTTTGAACTTATTGCAGCAATTGCATGATTTGTTATTCTTAGATTGCTGTGCCCTCGATTGTATAATCCAATATCATCCTGCCAGCTACTTTGGAAAGCTCGTAAATGGAGCCATGAAGATGGTGGCTAGGGGTGTGCATTCGGGTCTACCCAGACTGAAAATATATCCAGGAAACACCTTATTGGTATCTTTAATTTATATTTCAGCTTACCAGATGTATCCAGGTTTTCTCGGGGGGGGGGGGAACAAACCCTGAAAAAAACCCAGATATATTTGAGAATTACTGGTAAATCCGAAACCAAAGGAGGGGCGGGGGCAGATTGCTCAGCTGTTTGTCAGGCTTCTACTACAGTCCTTTTAAAGTTGCAGAAGCCATACAGATTTTCCCTCAGCAGGCTTTGTTCTTCTATCTGCCTAATAATTTTATACCTGATTACAGTTTCTACTAATTTGCCTGGGACAGATGTTAGGCTAGGTAAAGGTAAAGGTTTCCCTTGCTCGAAAGCCAGTCGAATCTGACTCTAGGGTTGCGGTGCTCATCTCCGTTTCAAAGCCGAAGAGCCAGCGCTGTCCGAAGACATTTCCGTGGTCATGTGGCTAACTGACCTGTAATTTCCTGGTTCTCCTCTGGACCCCTGTTCAAAAATTGGTGTAACATTTGCTACTATCCAGTTTCCTGGTACAGAGGCTGAATTTAGTGATAGGTTACATATATGGGTTAGTAGATCAACAATCTAACATTTGAGTTCTTGGAACTCTTGGTGTATGGCATCAGTACCTGGAGACTTATTAGTTTTTGGTTTCCCCAACAGGTCTAGAATTTCATCTCTAATCCCCTCAGCTTGACTCAGTTCTTCTGACTCGCTTACTGAAAATAGTGGCTGTAGCCTGGGAGCATGCGCCAGTCTTTCCACAGTGAACACAGAAGCAAAGAATTCATTGAGCTTCCCTGCCATCTCCTCATCTTCCTTTAGCAATCCCTTTATTCCTTGTTATCCCAAGGCCCAACTGCTTTTCCGACTGGTTTCCTGCTCTGGATATATTTAAAGAAAGGTTTATTGTTTGTCTCAATGCTTTTAGGAGACATTACAGATATTTTTGTAGATAGAATTTGAGCTGAAAATTTTATTAATAACAAATCCAGTAGTTTGAAGCAGAGTCTGATTTTCATTGCTAAATAGTCATGTGGTATATTTGGTGCAAGAGAAATAAATGACTGGCACTGGGATAGTCAACCACTGAGGGGTATTTTTGTAAAGGAAAGACCCCTCTACAAAAAGAATACCCATATTGCAAGTCATTAATTCTAATTCCACCACAGCACCATTTAATGCCAATGGGAATGTGATCTCTTAATTTTATTCCAGTGCTGTTCCTTTTCTGTGAATGAAGTTGCAGTTTTCACCTACCCAGAAAAAATACAGAAGGCTTAAATAAGTATAGTAACTGAAAATCATTTATTTACTCTGAAGACCATTAAAGACAGTAGGGCTGGAAAAGCTCTGTGCCTCACACACTTGCTTTGTGAATTATTCTACTGCCAGACTCTGACGTTGTTGTTTTGTTTTCCTGAGTGAGGATGAAAACGGTTGAGAAAATCCAGAAGTAAAGATGAAGGCATCATTTGCCCTTTCACTGAACTATATTTGTTTTTGATGGTCTAAGTTTACTTCAGTTATTTTCTTGCAATGTCAACCAAGGGCAGATGCTGGAACAAAGGAAACTTTGGTTTGATAACAGAGCTTTCATGTCTTTCCTTCCTCCTGTAAGTAACCTTCATATAGTATTATAGACAGTCCATCGTTCCCAAAATGGGGATGGGATCACTATGATTCACCATAAGTCTTTCTCCTTACACAGCCTTTACCAAAGTAAACTAGTGTTGAGAACGAATCACAGTTTGGGTTTCCTGCTGGTTTACGGTCTGCCTTATTTGCCTGCAAATATGCTATCTGAGCTTGTGGAGATGGTCTCTGTCTTGGCCCCGAGGAACCCCAGAATGATTGGAATCCAATTTTGAGGCAGGTCAGGTAGAAGGAGTGCTTGAAGCACTGTGTAGTCAAAGATATATAGATAGCTTTGATTTAGTTTCTCTGATTTTTGTTCTGTGGGCTGTTAGCTTCACCACTTGCAGTATAGTCAGGTCACATGGAGATACTGTAAGGGAGCAAGTTAAAATCATCATTTCCTCATTTAAGGAGGTGTTTTCCCAAACTTTTCAAGGGGACTGTATTTGATCTCTGTTGAAGAAACTCTTGTCTTGGCTTCTGTCTGTCTGATTTATACTTCTTTAACTTTAAGGCTAGACTGCTGCAATATCTTGAAAGTTGAGAAATAGAAGAAACTTGAATGCTCTAATTGAGCCAAATGAGATCTAGAAACAATCCTACCATTCTTCTGGAAGTACTGTGAGACTCTTGTTTACTAGTTTTCATTGGTTTGTGATTAAGCTCTTATTGGGTTTTTTAGAGAGATGCACATCATGCCCACCCATTCAGTAATTTTACTGTATTTACAGATTTTTTTTAAAAAAAAACCTTCAAACTACCTTTATAAGTTTTGTCTGAATCTGTCTCTAAGTCTCCACCTGCAGTCTCCTGTATAGCCTACTATTAACATTATCTCTGAGAAGATTGACTGTGAGGGGAAACAGGCTGAAGGAACAACTGAAGAAGAAAAGTAGGTTTTTAGACCCCACTTTTCTCTACCTTAAGGAGTCTCAAAGTGGTTTACATTCATCTTACGTTCCTCTCTCCACAACAGGCACCTTGTGAGGTAGGTGGGGCTGAGAGACTTCTGAGAGAACTGTGACTGGCCCAAGGTCACCCAGCAGGCTTCACGTGGAGGAGTGGAGAATCAAACCCAGTTCTCCAAATCTGAATCTGCCACTTGACCACCACACCACACTGCTATCCCATGTGATATTTTCAAGATTCTTGTTTGACTCCTACAACTATGAAGATACAATATGATGGAATGCAACAACAGTTGCCAACTCTGGGTCAGAAATCTGGACCAAGTGATATCCATTAATCTCTTATCCATAAAAATGAACTGCTTCAAGAAATTAAAAGTTAAGATGTGCTGAGGCACAGATACTAATGGTACATAATGTTCTTGCCAGTATAGCCTTACTATTGTGTGCTCTGCCTGAGGTAAATACTTAGAGAACTTTTCATCCCGCTCTCAGCTTACTGTGATGACACCTAAGCATCATCAGCTGTCAGAAAAGCTGTCTCTGGAGACACACATCAAAATCCTCTCTGCACATATTACTCAAATATACTAAGGGCAGTTGTATAATGAAAGGATTCAGGGGTTAAAGTTGCTTCCTAAATCCACTCTGTTTTCCTAACTAAAATTAAACTAAAATACTACCTTTAATGGATCCATTATTGCATTCGGTTCTCTTGTCAGGCTTACTGCTGGATGCAAAGTGTAATCTCCCAAAACATACCTGCTAGCAAATTAGAAGACTTCATATTGTTTTTGCTGCATTTCTTCGTTCTGAACAACCTAACCCTCCTGAAGTCTGAGAAACAATGAACAAGTGAAAGGAATCCACAGTGTTCAGCTCATTCGGTTCTTCAGCTTTCACAAGAGTTCAAGCGTCCGCCTCCCTATTTGAGTGTGCCCCCACATTTGAGAGTAATAGATGCAGAATATGACTGACATATGAATTTCAGAATAATGGAACAATTGTGCCATATCCACAATGTTTTGTTTGGTTTGTACCATGTTTGCGAAAATAAGCAAAGTTAGGTCCTGTCCATACGAGGCCTTTTGGGCCGGGAGCGGGACGGAACGGGGGCGGAGCAAACGGGCGCGATCCCACCGCAACATCTGGGGAGCGTACTGTCTCCGTCCCTGATCCGTCCCTTCCAGCGTTGATCCGCTCCAAAAAAGAACCACCTCCCGAGGTGGTTCTTTTGGAAGGGCCGCAGCAACGCTGGCCGTGGGATCGCCGGCCCGTCCTTGCGCCAGCGCATCCCCGGCTCCAGGCCGAACTGCGCATGTGTGAGCATGCGCAGTTTGCCAGGCTCCCCTTCGCACCATCGCTTTCTCCCCGGCATCTGATCGTGCCGGGGAGTGATGCGCCGCGGCTGAGGGGATCCGTGGGATCCCGCCGCGGCGTCTCAAGTTTGGGTGCGGCTCTGATTAGCTGCGTTCCAGCCGTCCCGTGTGGCAGGGACCTTAGTTAACCAAAGCTCTGTATTACTGAGCAGCCAACCAGGCTTCCCACTTCTGATACTGTATTGTGGAGACTTCATTTCACTGGGGAAAGCTGCAAAGTGGCACTGGGGATTGGTACCAATTAATGGGCACTAGGGCCTCCCCAAGAGAAGCCAGTGGACCAAGGATCTCTGAGAATGGCAGACCCAACTTGAACTGGGAAGCAGAAGATAAATGCCTGAGTGAGAAAGCAGAAGAAAAGCCATGGTGAGGGGCAGGGGACTGAAGCCAATTCAGGGAACAGTTGAGGGGGACATCCTTCACTATTGCAATTGGACCAGTGGATGTCAAATGAGGTTGAAGGGTGCTGTGTACCAGCCTTTCCCCTGACCCCATTACCCTGGGTTGGAGCTCTTTAACTATAACCCTCCCCATATTATGCCATAGTTTCCCCTAACTCCCACATAATTCATGGTTCTTATGTGGTTCTTAGTAATTTATGGTTCTTAGTGGTGCTTAGTAATTTAGGAAGAATGTGGTACTTAGTAATTTAGTAAATCCACGCACATGTGTAAATTATGTTGACTCTTCTGAGGGAAGCTTAGCCCCATGAACATGCCAGCAGACGCAGCTGTATGCTACTCATCATAGTTCCATACTTCTGGGACATGTGCTGAGGGGAGACTTGCACATTTCTTATTTAAAATATTCCTACCCCACTTTTCCAATGGCACAAGGCAGTTTACAAATTCAAATAAAAACAGAAAACCTCCTAAATAAATGCCTGCAGCCTATACTCTGATAAATACTTTATCCCCCCTCCAATCTTACAGCACTTCCTAAATACTCCTAGAATGGTGTCCCCGTCACCTCCTCATTATACCATTCCACAGGACAAGAACAGTGATGGAAAAGGCAGGGCACTTGTTGATGGCAGGCAGGGGGCATCTAGCAGGTGGCAGGAGGACAACTAGCAGGTGGCAGCCTGAGGACCAAAGCGGTGTATGGGGACACTTCGGAAGAGATGGTCCTTTAGACATGTCTGCAATGTTAAATAGCCATGTGTTGTACTGCTCCATAGGTACCCATGGAAGCCTCCAACACCAGTGCCAGACTATGATAATAAAATTAATGATATGCTGCCCTTTAGTTTATTTATTCATTTAAAGCATTATCTCCTTAGACTCCAGTGGCGGAACTCCAGCATTTGCTGCCTGAGGCTGTACCTACCGAACGGCTGCTTTTGTAGGGTACAGCCTTTGATGGAAGAGACACAACGCCTTCCTTTTTCAAATTACCAAGAAGTGGCAGCTGATTTTGTAATGTGTGAAGCCACCCCCGCCCCCCGAGGATCTGATTTTAAATGGATAGAATGTTAAACATGGGCCCTATTGCAAACATCTAGAAGCAATAGCGGACTGATATTCCCACATTGTCTGCTTGATCTGCGCTACACTTTTCCAGAGAGCTTCCCAAGGGTGCATGCATTAAGCCGCTAATGCAACAAATGTGGAAAAACTAAAGCTGCTGATACATAGCCCAATTTAACCCTCTGTGATTGCAGACAATTGCTAAAGCTGTGCTGTTGGTAAAGAGGCACAAGGAAAATTTCAGCATGTGGTTATCTCAAATGATGCTGGTATTTTGTAAATATTAGTTACTTCAAATAAGGGTAGAGACAAGATATCCAGAGGAACAATCAACAGGGTCAATTGTGCATAGGTTACTCCTCTATAGAACAGATATGAAATAAACATGCCTTACACAGAATTGGAGCATTAGTTCATCTACCTTTGCACTGCACAGAGTGTTATGCAGACACCACAGTATCTGAAATGCAGATGTTGAGGATGGAACTTTGGGGCTTCTGCATGGACAGCCCCTGCTGTTCCTCCCCCAAATCCACTGACATGTGCGATACCTAAGGCTGGCAGAGAGGGAAGGCAAAGTCTGGGCATTCCCCTATCCTCATCTCTGCAACCCTGCCTGACAGCCAGCATGCACAAGAGGAGGAGGAGGAGGAGGAGGAGATTGGATTTATACCCTGTCCTTCACTACCCAAAGGAATCTCAGAGCAGCTTACAATCTCCTTTCCCTTCCGCTCCCCACAACAGACACCCTGTGAGATAGGTGGGGGCTGAGAGAGCTCTTTCAAGAACTGCCTTTGAGAAAACAGCTCTGAGAGAACTTTTGACTGACCCAAGGTCACACCAGCAGCTGCATGTGAAGGAGTGGGGAATCAAACCCAGTCCTTCCAGATTAGAGTCTGTGCTCCTAAGCACTACACCAAACTAGCTCTCTTTGTCTTTTTAAGCATCTGTCTTTGTAAATTGCTGCGTTTTGGGTCTCTGACACCGGGGGAAGCAAAGGAAAATATAACCTCAAGTAAAGCCTTTGCTTCTATCCCCTTCTCTGCCTTGCCTTGCATCATGTGCACGCAAAGCATTACCTCTGCCTAGGAGGCAGGAAGCATAGCATGGGGGGGGGGAAATAGCTCAAGCAAACACAGGTTGCGTGCTTATACAGAATCAAAAAGTTCTCCCAAAGCTAGTAGGATGGTGTAGTGATTAAGTGGAAACACTGTGCACATAAACTCCTATTGGGGTTTGAAAGGAATATGAAATAACTGTTTTGGTTGAACAATATTCCTGTTGGACATACATTTGCTGAATGACGCTCTCCCCCTTGCTTTCCCTCCCATCTCCAGTTGCTTGGGAAAGTGTGATCAGACAGTGAAGAAATAGAATAATTGTCAATTCAAATGGTTTTCAACCACTCCAGAATGTTGGAAATAGTTCTTACTGGACCATTTACCTTTTCAAATGAATAGGCATTATTTGGATTGGATATTGATTAGTAAATTTCTGACTGTACATCCCTAAGATACTCATGTTCATCCAAGTTTTCTTATGGGGGGGGGGAACTGAGCTGACATGTGGCTTCTAAACAAGGTCATCCCTTGGCCTTGCAGGTTACACTTGACATATCACATTATCAAGAGAACTGATTCTAAAGCTCTGTAAGGGAGAACACGGCTGATAAGGAGTCACATCCTAGAAGCATTTAAAGAACAGGCATCACCTGCCAACAGGCAGACGTCTGATGTAAGTACAGAGCATGCATTCAATCTGTACAGCTGTGTTAAATCACACCTCTCACCTGTCAAGGTTAATTCTGATGACACGAGAACAAACAAGCCCAGATCTCTGGTAATGATGACTCATATTAGTATACCAGAATAGGAAATTAAGGGCCAGTTTTCAGGACTTTTGTACAATTACTGATGACCTTCAGAGTGGCCAGCTCTGGTCCCACAGTCAAAGATGATTGATCACCATGAACGATTATATTAATAGCGATTAACTCTGAGCATTTAACTGTGAGAGCTCAAGCAGTGACAACTCTAGTTGTCATCGTTAGCTTCATTTGCAACTTTATACAAAATGACGATGAACTAAATGACTTCATTTACTTTGCTGTAACCTGTACTCTATTTTCATTATTGTAAGTGTGTTTGAACAGTTCCATAAATATCTTACAGGACACAGGCCGAAGGACTTGCTTTTATTGTACACGCTTAATAAAAAACTACTTTAATCAAGAACTAAGGGATCATTGGGGTAAATATTTATAATGGGTAGTATATTAGGTTACACTTTTATTATTTGATAGTAAGTTGTCATGGGGCATGACTTAGTTCGGTCATATGACATTCCTGAGTATTCAAGGCCTCCTGAAATTTGATGGCACTTTCACCCAAGGATTCTGCAAATGGATAATCTGAAAAATCCTTGCTAAAACAGCTTTTTAGGCAATGTCTGGTGCCTGGCGGGAGGGTTGGAGGAATGCCAAATCCACGTTTGGAACAGAAATTCTCCTCTACATTGCATGCCACTTTCACTTTCTTTGATTGTCTGATTTTATTGTAGCCTCCACACTGCATGCTGGTTTCACTTCCTTTGACCTCTCCATTTTATGGTACTGTCTGTGTAGATTTATGGCCATTTTATGGCTGTTCAGGGGTGGCTCTGCAGTCAGTACAGCATTGGCCCGGGGTATTTGAATATGGTTTTGAGCCGTATCTTTTTCTGTTCCAGTGCAGGTTTGGTAAAACAACAGAGTGAATGCTAGATGCTGAAAGGGCCTTAGTGTGGGGCACAAAATCTGCTCTTTCACTGTGGCAATGCATCGCTTTTGGAGAGGTCAAGTTGTTTGTGCACTGGTTTGGAGCTCAGTGATAGATGGGTGGAAATCTGATAGTTTCCTTAGGCAGCAGTTTTCTTTGCCTTTCGCTCAAGTGCTGCTCTTCCAGGAAGGGAAAAATCAAATAAGCAGGACAGGTGAATGACAGAACCGACTGAATGTCAGCATTCAAGCACACTGTGTGTCACCCAAGCAGATAAGAATGGTGGGTTGTTATTTATTTGTTTATGCTCAGGTGAAGTGTTTGAAGACAGATGCATAGGCATTTCTTTTTTTAGAAAAAGGTGGCATATAAATGTTCTAAAGTGATAGAAGAGAGCCAGCATGGTTAGTGGTTAAGAGCAGAGGACTCTAATCTGGAGAACCAGGTTTGATTCCCCACTCCTGCACATGAAGGCTGCTGGGTAATGTTGGGCCAGTCACGGTTCCCTCAGAACTCTCTCAGACCCAACTGGAAATATTACTTTTGGGACTTAAAATGGAAGAAGTCAACATTGCGAAACAGACTTTGATGTGGTATATGATCACAACTGCTAGAATGACGTATGCTCAATGCTGGAAACAGGAAAGGACTCCTGAAATTGGGGAGTGGATAAAAAAAATCACTTTTTATGGTTGAGATGGACAAAATGACAAGAAAGCTTAAAAATCTGGAAGCGAAAGAATTTTTTGCAGACTGGAAAGATTTTAAAGAATATTTAGAAAAGTATTAAGATGTAAAAAACAACTTGCTTTGCTTTGATAACTATTGAAAAAAATGCATTTGCAAAAAATTTAAATGTATAAGAACAATAGTTAAAAGATATGTTACCTGTAGAATTTGATGAACAAGTAAGGGGGAAATGAGGGGAGTATAAGATATGGGCTGGAGGTTGGAGCACTGTGGGAAGCCGGAAGGGGTGGGGAATTGGGAGAATTAGGAGAAAAGGATATATGAAAGTTAGTAAAATGATATATGTTTGATTTATTAATATATCCTAATAAAATTGTTTTTAAATAGAACTTTCTCAGACCCACCTTCCTCACAAGTTGGCGACTGAAAGCCACTTTGAGATTCCTTAAGCTAGAGAAAAGTGGGGTATAAAAACCAACTGATGTATAAGTTAAAAGCTACTGACAGAAATTTTGACAATAGGGATGGGTTTAGTGGGGCAACCTTTCTTTAAACACAGGCACTCACATCCACTTGGTGTTTCTGAGGGGAATACCTTTGGAGCAAGGCTCCCTCTAAGCTGTGGAGTCTTGTGAGCAAAAATTCTACTTTGGCCCTGTCCACACGAGAGGATTAGGGCCGGGAGAGGGATGGAATGGGGGCGGAGCAAACGGGCGTGATCCCACCGCAACATCTGGGAAGCGTACTGTGTCCGTCCCTGATCCGGCCCTTCCAGCGATGATCCGCACCAAAAAAGAACCACCTACTAAGGTGGTTCTTTTCGAACGGCCGCAGCAACGCTGGCCATGGGATCGCCGGTGCATTCTTTCGCCGGCACATCCCCGGCTCCTTGCCGAACTGCGCATGCTCCGACATGCGCAGTTCAGCAGACTCCCGTGCCTTTCTCCCCGTCTCCCTGGCATCTGATCGTGCCGGGGAGCAAATGCACAGCAGCTCAGGGGATCTGTATGATCCCGCCGCCGCGTGCCTATTTAGGTGCGGCTTTTTAAAAGCTGCACTTTGGCCGTCCCTTCTTCCCTCGTGTGGATAGCCTTTGTGAGCTATTGGCATTAAACTTGTGAGTGAGCGATTTGGCTGCTGCATCAATTAGTTTGCTCTGGAGCCATCCTTCCTGAGCTAAGACAAAAATGCGTGAGCCAGAGGCTGAAAAACTGTGAGCTGGCTCACACTAACTCAGCTTAGAGGGAACACTGCTTTGGAGCACCCTTGTGTCCATGCTGACACCCCTTTCCTGCTCCACTAGTGGATATTGCTGATGGTTCTTTGGCTTTTTAAAAAACCTAATGGGACCCAAAGCAATTGTGTGTGTGATGTGCTGTCAAGTCACTTCCTTGTGAATTACTAACTTCTGAAACGTCTGATCATTCACAGCCTTCCTCAGGTCTTACAAACTGAAGGCCATAGCTTCTTTTATTGAGTCAATCCGTTTCATGTTGGGTCTTCCTCTTTTCCCAATGCCTTCTGCTGAACTGTGTTAATTAAACACAGATAAATGTTTAAAGAAGATCCCATGATATTATTTGGGAAGGTTGGGGTGACTCTTTAGATTAAGGAAGCCTAGCCCAGCCAAAGACATCATTCATTCAGCCTCCAACACAGGTTGGAGCAGAGGTCCATCATCAGCTGTTAGCCACGATGTATAGATGGGACACTATGTCTGGGGCAGTGATATTCTGTATTCTTTGTGCTGTGGGGCGGCAGTAGGAGGGCTTCTGGAGCTCTGGCCCAACCTTTTGACCTCCTCCTGTTCTTAAATAACCTCTTGTATTGTGGGTGGAATAATTGTTTTAGAAATTTGTGCCTTGAATTCTCAAATATTTAAACATCTAATGTTTTTGTAACATTCTTCCTAAAGCACAACTACATCAGGCGAAATGTACCAGCAATGAATATCTTGTTTTAATATCTGATCATATCCTGAAACACCATCACAAAGGTCATAAAATGAATATAAAATTAAAGGCTGAGCTGATTGTTACTTCTGAAATGTATCTGTGAAGTGTAAAATAAATTGCAAAAATAAATGGAAGTAGAAAACGAGAAATGCCATATATTTAAAGCTATTTTAATCTCCTTTACCCTTATGGGTATTCAAAGATAGAATCATGATTTGACTTAACAACGATCACCTTAATGCCTTTATAATACCAAACTTAATATTCCATGTATAACTAAGTGGAAATCTTTCTCTTTTTTTAAGTAAGTGAGCTGTAGTGTGTGGAATACAGACAGCATGTGAAATTCAGTGAACATCAGCACTCAATTTGACAAAATTAAGTTGCACTTTGTAAGGTGCTGAATACACACACTTCCAGTTTAGCATAAATTGAAGATACAACATAGATTAAACTCACTATGATGAATAACAGCTCTTCTGCATGTAACTGGGCAATGTGTTATGACAGTTTGGCCACATAAAGCTATTTTTATTTTACGAAGACCTTTCTCGCACCTTAGATTTATTCCTGATTTTCTTGGCAATTGATCCACAAGCATTGGAATCAGTTTGGCCACGGTTGTTCCGCCTGTCTGCCCTCCCCATGGATTTTCACAGTTGTGGAGATTCTGTTTATTTTCTTTTGCATATGCCTTAAATAATGAGGATTTTTGAGGGTGGGGTGCTGTCATCATTGGTGTTGCCATTGGAGGTGTCACAGCACCTTCCTTATTTTTTAAAAAAGGGTCCTAAAATATCAATATATTGATATAGTGTTGTAATTATAGTTTAAGCAGGTTCTCTGAATTCTCACCTTCCATTAAAAAAAAGTAAGTCTCTAATCCTTTCTCTTGAGGAGATATATGGGAAAAGGCATATCTCCACAATGGAAGAGTTAGAGACTTACTTTAAAAATAAAATAAAAGCTGGGAATTCAGAGAACCTGCTTAAACTATCATTAAAATACCATATCAATATTTTTGGCCTTTAAAAATAGAAAATGAAAACACTCATCTTTGGGGGGGAGGGGAATGGCTTGATGATGATAAAAGTCCAATAACTGAAAAGTCGGTTGGAGGTGCCCTGACCTGGATAGCCCAGGCAAGCCTGATCTCATCAGATCTCAGAAGCTAAGCAGGGCCAACCCTGGCAAGGATGGGAGACCTTTAACAAATACCAGGCTAGGATGCAGAGGCAGGCAATAGCAAGCCACCTCTCTGAAACATCCAACCCCAATAGGGGTCACCAGAAGTCAACCATGACTTCCAGGCACACACACATACACACGAATACGAGAGAGAGAGAGAGAGAGAGAGAGAGAGAGAGAGAGAGAGAGAGAGAGAGAG
>NW_015169175.1:2007824-2023540 GCF_001447785.1 Gekko japonicus
GAGGGAGGGAGGGAGGAAGTAAGGAAGGAAGGAAGGAAGGAAGGAAGGAAGGAAGGAAGGAAGGAAGGAAGGAAGGAAGGAAGTGGGCGGGAGTGGGTGGGAGTGGGTAGAATGAAGAAAACTGACAGAAACATTACACATCAGTGAAAAGATAGATTCAGGTGGGTAGTTCTGTTGGTCTGAAGAAGCAGAACAACGTTTCAGTCCTTTAAGACCTTTAAGACCAACAAAGTTTTATTCTGGGTATAAGATTTTGTGTGCACGCACACTTCTTCAGATACTCAAACATTGTTCTACATTAGGAAAAAGCTGGCTTAAAATTGGCTTCCAGAAAAAGGCTGAGGTGAAAGTGGTTTCAGAAGAATGAAGTGAAAACTAAAGGTACAAAAATGCCTGTGGAGATCTGGGGATAACTGAAGGACTATGGGGCCAGAAATATTTGGGAAAAATGCAAACGGCAAAGCCCTGAGTTTGACCCTGAATGCCCATTCTGTTTATTAATGAAACTTTACATCTCTTAAAAAAACTTTCCCTTTTTTGCTTTTAAATATTAGAAATGTACTATCACTATATTTCTCCCTTCTATATGCTTTTTGTTTTCAGTGGTTCAGAACATGTGATATTTACATACCTGTAATCCTTCCAGTGACAGAATTATCAGGACTAATAGTCAAGTATTTACCTTCATAATATGGTCAACTGACCTCTTTCAATAGTACAATACAGTCATTAAAAACGTTCATAGTATCTAGACATGTTTGGGTAACAAAATTCCTGGAAGATCCAGTCTAATTCTGTTTTCTTTTTCCCACCCCTATTCCCACCTGGCAGTCCTGCAAACCACTTTTAGTTTCCCTATGAATTCCTTATTTCACTTAAGTAGGCCCTTGCACATGCACTTACAATTCTCACCAGGTAGATTGATATATGGTGGCCACGCGAACAACTTTATGGATCTCCTAACCTTGGTTCAAGTCTTTTCATATTGGCCAACAGACAATGATGGTAAAGCTCAAATAAAAATAATATGAATATGTTGGTGTCCTAGAATCATCTGTCACAGATCCTGAGTTGTTAAATTTACATAGGCTGTTAACGGTATATGGTTTTCAGAAAGCAGAAACTATTAATGTTTCTGGAATGTGGCTACTTTCTTCAGTACCTTTCCTCAATGTTTTTCCTCTTCTATTATTAGTTCTTTGTAAGCTTACCAAGCCCCTGCTGCCAGTGCGCACTTCCTGCCACTGCTGGCATGGGTAAAATGGCGAGAAAAAGTGGCAGTGTTCCAGTGCATTGATGTCACTCCCTTTGCACCCAGATGTGACACCAGTGCACTGCGGGGATGACTGAGGCATGCCAAATTACACCCAGCAAAATGCTGAGATAACGTCTGGGTGCATGGAAATTGATGTCAGTGCATCACTAGTGACATCATTATGCAACTGGTAAGCCCCCCCCCCCAGGTAAGTCTGCCGCTAGTTGCCAGGGGTGAACTGACAACCCAGTTTCTTTGTTGTGAGCCCTTCCTTTAAATGCACATGGTTGGATCCAGCCATCAGATCCAGGGAGCTTTGACTCTTGAAAGCGCATACTCCAAAATCCTGTCGATCTCTATTGAACTCGAGTCTAGCTGTTCTACTGCAGACCAACATGGCTCCCATCTGAAACACAAGAATGGAAAGCCTTAACCAATAAATTTGACAGTAGTTGCATTAGGATGCGCTGACTAATAAACAGCATGAGGTCACCTTTGTCTTTTAAACAGGGTACTTAAACTTAACCTCTATCCACAGCAAAGCTCTAAAGTCATCTTGGAATGCCTTAATATCAACCTCATTGTGGTATATTAGCGTACATCTGTTAAAATATATAAAATCACATATGATGGTCTTTCCAAAAACATAATCAAATATTTTATTTATAGCACACACACATGTATCTAAACTCCTAAGTTAAATAATGGAATATTCTGTTTAAGTCCATCGTAACAAAGTCAGATATTAGTCTGGCCATATGAAGAAAGTAAGAGTTTATTAACGACATTTGAATTGAACAAGAACTGCCGCCTACAGTTTAATTCTTAGGAGACGCATGCTTTGTTCACGTCTTCTTTGTGTTTGTGCGCAAACCATTCATTGTTAATTTAACATTAAATTTTAGCACCATGGCCTTTACATAAAATGTGTTTTATGTCCCTGATAAGGTAACCAGCTAGCAGAACGGTGCCTTTGTGTACTGAGATCCAGCTTACAAAAGTTACCTATAATAGAGCACCCTAGTGTTGCAATTAAGAAAAGAAGAATTTAGAGGGAGGTTAGAACAATTAGCAAGTTGTTTATAAGGTCCTTTTAAAAAGCAATCATGTATAGGAATTAAATCAGCAAAACTCATATGTCTTTGAGGAAGTTGGTGCCAGTGTTTTTTACAAGATGGAACACTAGGCAAAAAACTTTTGCTTAGCGCAGAATACCGTGCAAAATGGGATTGGAACACAGCCAGTAAAAGCAGTGTTGTGTAATAGTTAGCATGTTGAGCTAGGACTGGGAGTAGGACCTGGGTTTAAATCATGGAAACACATTAGTGGGCTTTGAACCAGCTGAATTTACCTCATGGGATTATTCTGAGAATAAGGAGGAAGAGAAGACAGCCATCTATCCTGCTCAGAGGACAGGCAGGATGATATGATGGGAATTCAGATATATGAGGATAAATATGCCAGGGGCAGCAGAAAGGCAAAAGAAGAGCTGAAGTTATGGACAGGCAGAAAATTTTGAAAGTCCTACGAAGTCTTATGAAGGTTCTATTATTAACTCTGCTAAATTCCCTTGGATGTGTTGCTTTAGCTAAATTCTGCAGCAACTCTAGGGTCAGGCAAAGATTTATGGAGCAGGCAGGACTCATGTAGCCCCATGCATGAATGCAGGCATCATTTCCAGATTTAATCCAGAAGTGACATCAAGCTGCTCTAGCATTCAGTGGAAACTCTATGGTTTTACCATAGTAACCCTAGTTCTGGGTGCATAGTAAACCTAGCAACCCTAGAACCAGTCTATGCTAAAGAAAGCAACCTGCCACTTACCCTCTCTAAAGATCTTCAAATGGGCCCCATCATGTGCAACCCCCATCATAAACAGGCTGTACAAAATTACTCCTAATTTACAGTTATATCTACTCACATGGGGCCCCCACCCTGAATTCTGAAAAGAATTTAACATTTTCACCAAATCTACACAATGGAATCAGTGCTTATGCTGAAAAACTGGAAATTTGTGGCTGATGATGAACAACAAACAGTCTTGCTAGTCTCAGCCACATCTTCTGTCACAGAAAATGGTTTCCAGCCCAAAATGAACTTTTCAATATATTTTTAAAAGGCTTCTGTATATAGAATAGCATTTTTTATTGTTACAGTCAGGAACCAGCATAGGCCCCGGTCACACGGAGAATTTGCCATGCGAAACGCACAAATGTCGGGCAGATTTTCGAGGCATGATTACACCACAACATCTGGGAAGCGTAGCACACCCGTGGCCAACCCGTGGCGTCCTGCCGAAGATGCGGAGTTAAAAAGTACAAGGAAAGTGCACTAGTATCTGGAAAACGCGCGGCACAAGCAGCCGTCTGATCGCGGGAGTGCTAGTATCCCATGGCATCCAGCACCCGTCCACGTCCCATCGCAAACCAGATGTTTTTCATAAGCGCATGCGCACAAACACAAAATTGAAAGCAGTGCTGCTCCGTGGAACTGCGTATGCGCACAAATGCGAAATGTTTGTGGGATCATGTCGCGCTGCTTCTTTGCCACGCTGCAGCATCGCCATGTGATCGCCAGCTAACAGCCTAAGCATGGAGACTCGGGGGACTGTGTGATCAGGCTACCATGCTTTATTTTGCTCCAGGGCGAACAGCCACACCTCCCTCCCATATCTGGCCTGTGTGACCGGGGCCCTAGTTAACCAACAAACTATTAACAATATTTCCATTTATGATCCCATAAAAATCAGTAAAACAAAAAGGGAAAATGCAAATATAGTTTTATATACTAAAAACTCTCTCTATAAAATTAACATAGTTTAATAAACTACTTTATTGAAATATGGTACCCAAGAAGAGAATACTTAACAGAAAAAGAGGTAATTCCAAATAATTTATATTATAAGAATTTGTTGTATTTTTGAAAAAAAGAGCGATATATAATTTAAATTTGACTGTTTTGAAAGCTTACCACCTTTAGTGATAGGATGGATAGTCAGGGGTCATTTCCTGCAGGAGTGCACAGGAGCAGAGCTCCGGCAGTAAAGAGCCCAGGGGGCGGGCACATGCAACAAGCCCCACCCTCTGCTCCCAGCAACCCTTAGTCAGAGCAAGAAGCAGCCAGGTAAATTGCAGAGCTCCCCCTGGCCCAAAACAGTCCAGTGGCACCTTTAAGACCAAGTTTTATTCAGGTACAAGCTCTCCCTCCTCTGTGAGGATAGATCTGCACGTTTCCCCCCCCCCCCATATCTAGCAATCCAAAACAGTCCATTGGAGCCTGAGCGGTGGGTGTTGCCTTCTGACACACTTCTGGTGATGTCAGGGGGTGTGGCATATGCAAATAAGTTATGCTAATGAGTTATGCTAATGAGCTTCTGCACCTCTTTTTCTACGAAATGACCCCTGTGGATAGTGAATGCATTAGTATATAAAGTGCTATTGTTCTGTGAAAAATATGAAAAATGGCTGTGATATTTTTGAAAAAGACAAATATTTTGTTTAAAAAATAATTTAATAAATTACAACAATGCAACTACTTCTCCAATGAGCAAAACTGAGCTACCTAAGAACATTGCATGAGGAGAATGAAACTGTGACCAGATTATCCACAGAAACACATTGCTTACCTCTTATGGCTCATGGGACATGTGTAAAGCCTTGTTCTTCTGCAGATTTACACATCATCCCGCCCCCCAGCCCCCATTCCCTGGATCCACAGTTTTCTGGATCATGGCCAAAGTGTTCAGATAAGTGAAGAGCATTACTCAAGGTACAGTGACAAATGAAGTTAGGAGATTTTTTTTAAAAAATCCTCAGAAGAACGACCTTTTAGAAGCCTTTTCTAAGGGTAATCAAGTGAGGAATTTAGCTCTCAGGAATAAATGCCTTCATTTATGTAATACATTTTAATAAATGAAGGCTAGAAAGCAAACAGTACCTAACTGGAGGCTTTCACTTAGAGCTAAGTATCATCAAAGTATCTATGAATCTAGCTCTTTGTTTTCAGGGGCTTTATTTCTACACATTTTTCAAGACAGAAGTAGCCCTTGATGGTTGATTTGCATTGAAACGATGATGTCAGAGTGGGCCACCAGCCAAAGCCCATTCTTGACAGAAACAAAAGACACTTGAGGCGAGGTGTCTGAGAGAGGCTTATAATGGACAGCTCCCTTTTTTAATTAAGTGGGAAAAAATGAACCAACAACTAATAAAGGTAATACCTAGACCACTCCACCAGGCAGCCAGAACAAAATTCAGTCTATGAAAGTCAATATTATGTGAACATCAAAGAGGACCATGACTCTTGTCTCTATCATTTGTATGGGGACCATGCAAGACATATTAGAAAGTATTGTGGTTTTGACAGCTGAAGGCAAAATATTGTTTCTGCCTTTGGGAACCATTCAGCCAAAGCTTTTATGTCCCAATGATCTCAACAGCAGAGTTTTAAGTCTGTGCTTAATTCACACATTCAAATCAATAGAATTCATGTGCACACCCAGAATGGTATAGGAGGTGCTTTCTTGTGCTGTGGTCCTACACTGTAGGAGAGAATGTGTGAAGAAGAGCATCTCCGTATGACCTTCCTGCAGCATACCAACTGAGTGAGAAACACCTTTGGCATTTGCCCTGCCAACCTGGATGGAACGTTTACAGTAGAGCAGTTCCCATGCTGTTGCATGTGCATGTGCAGTTGTAGTGTCCTCTTGCTTTGTCCCTCAGAGTTGATCTAAGCAAGAAGAAAGCCATTACAGTTTTCATCTAAGACTGAGATCTATTGGCTTGCTCAAGGACACTAAAGTTGTCCTCAGCATTTGGGGTTGGATCCTACCAATTTTTGAGCATGGTATGCTCAGTGTAAAGTGTGCCACATCCCTAGCTATACCTCACACAGTCCCTCTCCTCACTGCAGCCCCCATCCCACATGTATTCTTTCTATATCAATCCCACAATTACTTTCTCTGTAATTTAAATGGGCTCCTCCTCCCCCTTTCACAAGAAGAAAGTTGGTGGATCCAGCCCTCCATTTATTCTCTGAACTCAGTTCTTACTTAAAGTGGTTTTTAGAAACACCTACTAGGGATCGGCACAAACTGGAAAAACTGGTTCATGGTCTTCCAAACCCCATTGAAAGGGACTACAGTCCCTTGTTTGCAGAAAGCTCAAAAACAGCTGAGCAGCAGGGAGCAAGGTGCTCCCTGCCGCTCCGTTGTTTTTTGCACTCTTGTGCAGTCCTTTTAAAGTTTAAAGGGAGTGCACAAGAAAGCATGAAACAGCTGAACAGTGGGGAGCAGGCTGCTCCCTGCTGCTCAGCTGTTTTTGCAGGGAACACAAAGCAGGGACTTACAGGAACTTGGACTCCCTTCAAATCCCTGCTTTCTGCTCTATCCATGAACTGCCACAAGCTGCTTTAAAAGTTCATGGAAGTTCGTGACAGTAGACCTGTCATGAACCTCACTTTGCGTCTGCGAACCATGAACAGGTCAAAATTTGTAACATTTGATTCAGTTCATGCCCATCCCTAACACCTACACATCTTGGATGTGTAGGCACAAATGCAGACAAAATATATTTAATTGAACAACTGCTTGCATATATGGTTGCTAAGCAGACTACAGAAATATGTCCTGCCCCTTTAAGAGAGGTTTAATGTGTAGAAATATGCAACTGAAGCTTTTAATTGCTTGGAGATAAATAGCATCCCATTAAGTCTATGTTAAAGGTATAGGGCTCTTTCCCCCTCCAGGCAGTTACCAACCCTTGATAAATTGTGGTTTCTTTACATGTTTGTTAAAGGAAGACTAACAATAAATTTTTCTGAATTCCACTGTTTCAGTTTAAAAATGTCCCTTTCATTTTTCCTTTCTATGAAGAACCAGTGAGTCTTTAGATTAGATCCAACCAGCTTCTCCACTCGATCACACCCAATTGCCCCCCTTATCACCAACCCTATCACATAGGGAATTCTTATTCTGGGAGAAATGATTCACAGCATAGACTTTTTAGTGCTCAATGGAGACTTACTCCTCCCTTTTTCACCAGTGGACAATGCTGTGTCATGGTATTGGCTGAGGTCTCTTTCAGAGTAGGGACTCCAATAGCTGGAGGGAGAGTTCTGTCCTTCAGGGCAGCACTTAGGTCATAGTCTAGGGTTTGCTAGATTTAACAGGAACCCACTGGCCCATATTATGAATCAGCTCTAGAAATTTCCTCCTATCTGCCTACAGCTTAAATACCCTGAAAAGTAGAGAAGGCACACCCATTCCTGGACTTCGGCTAGCTACCGTAGGACTTGATTGAGACACAATCCTGTAAGGAACTACATACAACAAAGCAGTGATGAGGCTCAGTAGCAGAGCTGCAAGCCTGGAATTTCTTCACGACTGTGCTGCCTCTTCATGGGCCAGCTGTCTCTACCACTCCTTCAGGCTGTGGGGAGAACATAGAGGTCTGTTGGTTCAGGGTCTAACCCAACAAGGAACAGGGGCAGCTGCCTCAGATTCTAGTAGCTGGCAGCTCTCTTTGAGCTGAAGCTTCAGGAGCAGGATCCTCAGTCACGGCATTAGAGTCCAGGGGTTCTGGGTCTGGGACCAGGTCCAGCCTTGCATCACCTGAGTCCCGTGATTTTCCAGAAGAGTGATTCCTAGCTCCATCCCCTTGGGAGTATGTCCCTGAGTTTGCATCTGGCCCTGGAAGGGTCCTAGGGGGAAGCACTGGGGGGTTGGAGAATTTTGGAATATCACTTCCTGTTTTGGAGTGTCATGACACCAAAACAGGAAGTGATATTCCAAAATTCTCCAACCCCCCAGTGCTTCCCCCTAGGACCCTTCCAGGGCCAGATGCAAACTCATGACACTCTAGGAATTCTTAAATCTCTACAGTTTTTACATCAAGTAATCAACTGATCCCCCCTCACTGCTCCATTGAGTGAGGGTGGAAGATCGTGTCGCTTGAAGGTTCCCCGAGCAGAACTGGGTAAGTGGCAAATCTAGTCATGATGACAGACAAACTGGTTAGATCCACCTCTTTGTTTCCATGGCATTTTTTTTGTTATGACAAAATTTCCCCATCAGACTACCACAATGTTTAATGTTACCTGTGCATCAATCATATATAACATATAACTAGTATCAAAACAATAAATGCTACTAAAATGGCATCAAAATATAGTAAAAGAAACAGTGAAGTAAGGAAGACCAGTAGTAAAACTGGGTGAAAGAAGAAGTTTAACAATGGCAACATACAAAACGAAAAAGAAGAAAATGGGCATTTTCATAGGACCCTTTTCGTAGGACCCTACGTTGGTCCTAAGTACATTACATGTAAATGAGTCTTGCTGAGTGCTCTGAAACTTAACTCCTAGGGGTTTAGGACTGCAGAAAATAGGACTAATTCACATGTGACTGTTCATTGCTTGTTTACAGGAGTGATCATCCATGCCAATGAATGTCACCATAAAGGAAAATGCCATATAACCTCACACCATTCCTCACACAATGCTTTTCAACTGCGTCCATTAACACAGGTGCCAGTGATCAAATATACAATAATCAGTTGCAAAGAAATATGTGGCAGGTGTGAACTGTTGATAGACATGCATATGTTCCATTGAACAATATCATCACTGGCTTGGGGCAAGTGAGGGGAAGAATCTATTGATGCACATTAAACTATTATTCCTTATTCTGTAGACATAGTGATGTACACAGGATGGCTATAGATTTTTGTACTGCTCTAATGAATTATAGGCAAAACACATCATTCCTCAGTGTCTCAGACAGAAGATGTATCCCTAATTTATCAATTACTATTCTACAGATCTAACCGGTTAGGATGGTGAGGCTTATAAGATCAATGATAAATTAGTTTCAGTGAGTAACTAAAGGAAAATCATGGGTGTTGTCTAAAGGTAAATGTGGTTCCTGTAATCACACTTGATTCTCCCAAGATGAAAAATGAATGATACTTTCCTAATCAGATGTGTGTGGAAGTAAGTATATACTTTGAAGCCCAATTACTTCAATGGATTAGAAGGATATAACTCTGTTTAAGACTACATTGTAAATCTTAATGGGGGGCACTAGATAATATTGTGCAATTGTTATACTGAGTAGTTTTAAAAGTTAGCCAATGATAGCATTAAACATTTGCTTCAGATTCTTTTAATAAGATGATACACCCAACCCTAGCTGTCAGATATATGGATCTACCTTAGCTGAACCATTAGGTCTCTGAGACCTTAAAGGGCTGCTGTCAGTCCAAGGCCCAAACCAGATGTGATCAGGCCCGTAACTACAATGGGGCATTTGGGGGCCCTGCCCCCTTAATTAAGAAGAAGAAGAGATTGGATTTATACCCCGCCCTTCACTACCCAAAGGAGTCTCAGAGCGGTTTACAAACTCCTTTCCCTTCCCCTTCCCACAACAGACTCCCTGTGAGGTAGGTGGGGCTGAGAGAACTCTGACAGAGACTGCTCTTTTTCAAGAACAGCTCTTATCAGAACTATGGCTTGCCCAAGGTCATCCAGCCAGGTGCAACTGGAGGAGTGGAGAATCAAACCTGGTTCTCCCAGATTAGAGTCCACGCACTCAGCCACTACACCAAACTGGCCCTGCCCCACAAATGGCCATGCCAGAAACCTTATTTTTGAGGAGAGACCCCTGTGGCTGGTAGCGGCCAGGGTGAGAGCACCACAGCCTCAGGTTTCCCTCTCCCTCCTACTGTGGAATTTGGGGGAGGCATTATAGGACCTATGACAGTGTTGTAGATGCAACACACATGAAGTTGAGCAAGCTTCAGAGGACGGCGAAAGACCGGAAGGCCTGGAGTGATCTGGTCCATGGGGTCACGAAGAGTCGGACTCGACTGTGCGACTGAACAACAACAATTATAGGACCTGGGAAAAGACAGTTCAGAAGGCATTTAAATGCCCTCTGAGCTGTTTTCCTTAGAAACTGATGTGCTCGCTTGAAAGGAAAGGCTAGAAACAGGCTCAGAGCCTCCGCTTTAAAGACAGGCATTCAGAGTAATTTAATTAACTTTAATTTAACTGCCCCCTTAAACATTTAAATGCCCCCAAACAAAAAA
Organism: Gekko japonicus; assembly: GCF_001447785.1. Lineage (NCBI taxonomy): Eukaryota > Metazoa > Chordata > Lepidosauria > Squamata > Gekkonidae > Gekko > Gekko japonicus. The sequence continues at coordinate 2,018,166 of NW_015169175.1, forward strand.
AAATCCTGGATATGGGCCTGGATGTGATGCAAATCATTCAGGATTACAGTCTTTCATGGGTTTTAAATAGTCAATTAGCAGTCACAGCAGACTACTCTGAAGATTAGAAAAGGGTCACTGGATGAACGATGAAAAGGATGTTTAACCCCTTCTTCCTATGTCTCTTCCAGAACCTCTCCAAAGCTACAAAGAGGCAAGTGTGGGACAAAAGAGGTTCAAGTGCATGCACTTTTTCTAATGTAAACCTACTTCTGTCTTTAGAGTCATTTTAAATTGCACAAGATACAAGGCAAGAAAGACTCAAATACCTGCTCACCCACAGACCATTCCCTAATCTTCAAAGCAGCTGCTGGGGGTTTGGAATTTTTCTAAACATTGGAAGATCCTAGTCTTGGGTACCCACGTGTTCATCTAGGGACACCCAACAGGCCTGTAAAACATGTCCTGTCCCTGGACTGGTCATTACGGCTACTGGGGTTTTCCAGTGGGCTGATGGCCTTCTCCTTACCTGGGCTGCATCTGCTCAGCGGTAGAAAGGTAGCACCTGGCCCACCCTGCCCAAAACTCACATGGTGAGGCCATATCCAGCCTGCTGAGCTGGCAGGCTGTCCTTCCCACTTTCTTTGGGAGGGTCAAGTTGGGGACAACAGGGCCCTTTTCTAGGGTTGTTATTCCCTCTCAGTCCCCCCCCCACACTTTTAATACAGGTATAAGGTACGTAAATGGGCAGCTGAAACTTGTCATGACATGAAGGTAAATAACATCACTTGGTAAATAGCATTTCATTAAGCCTCTACTAGAAGATGAAGGAAAAAATGGATTTATACCCTGCCCTTCACTACCACAAGGAGTCTCAGAGCCAGGGCTCCCAAGTACTTACATTAATTCAGCGGGGGATGTATAGTTCTTCGCGGGACCATTCCCGCGGGGGAAACACAGGTGCTGCACTATTCCGTCACCCAGACGTGACTTAGGCACATAGCTGGGTGACGCTCTAGCAATGGGGCTGGAAAATCGATGGCATTAAGAAGCCTGCAATGGGCCAATCCGGCCAGGCGGTGGCAGTGCGACGCTGTGACTCGAAGCACTCCCTGAAAAACTGACGTCATCAAGCCAAGCTGAGTGAATGCTGTCTGGAACACGTCTAAGTCTACAGCTGAACAAAAAAACCCATCGGCTGCAAACGTGTGCGACTTAAAAAGATGTATATGTTGTCCTCCCTTACCCCCTACGAATCACTGTTATTCCCTTGTTAATATGTGTAACTGTAAATCGCTCAGAGCCAGCAGCTCTGCAGGATTGAGCAATTAATAAATCAAAAGATATTATCATTATCATCATCATCATCATCATCATCATCATTATTATCATCATCATCATCATCATCATCATCATCATCATCATCATCATCATCATCATCACCTTATTTCCCCCTGTATACCCTTCCCCACATTATTTTTTTTCTCTCTTTCTGACATATCCTTTCCCTTTCCCCCTGCTTCCTTCTCTCCTTCCCACCCACCAGCCAACCTACCTTTTATGTGTCCCCCATGATCAGCAGTATTTATTATTGATTTACTTCATGTATAGCCCATCTTTCTCCGCAGTGGGGACCCAAAGGTATATCATTCTCCTGTCTTCTATTTCCTCCTCACAACAACCCATGGGGTAGGTTAGGCTGGGAGTGTGTGACTGGCCAAAGGTCACTCAATAACCTTCCGCAGCAGAATGAAGATTTGAGCCTCCCGGTTCCTAGTCTGTGTCAAGCTTTAGTTTCCTTTCACCTTGTTCCACTTCACTGCTTGCCATAATTTAGGGGGGAGGGAATTCCTGAGGGGAGTGCCTGGGTGTTTTGAGTCCATGCCTGTAGAAGCCATAACTTTCCTTAAGATTGTGCCCCACCTCTGGTTCCCAAGGGGCCTTGGAGACTCTTTTGCCAGGCCTGGATATAGATAAGGTGCCATGTATGTGTCAGAGTGCCATAGTAACTATAGGGGCTGAATGGTGACATGAGAGGTGTGGGGTGCATTTTGTATTATCTATAATAGGGGCTTTTTGTGCGCCTTTTTCTCAGTTCTGACACGGGACCTGTTTCCTAAAGTAAGCATATCTCAATAAAGTACCACTGCTTAAGTGTGTTGTGGCGAGTGTCTTAACTGGGAGACCTGACAGAGTGTCAGAACTCCTGAATTACTCTTCACCTGAGACCCCAACCCTATACGGCATGGGGAACAGAGATAAAGAATACGAGGTGAGCGCGAGCACCAGCTTCAAGCCCGAGAACCCCACGCTTGATCCTGACAAGAAGGGAGATGATAAGACTATGGGCACCAAGCCAAAGAAGCATGTCCTCTTCAAACCTCCCAAACTTCGGGACAGCCCTGATCATTGGGAAGACCCACCATGGCTGGCGAGCACACCCAGCTTCCATGGAGCCCACGAGAGTTCAGATCAGGAAGGACAGAGAGCTTCCCACATCTTCCATGATGACCCTGAATTGGGTAAGCTAATGGAGGAATGGGAGGAAGACTTGGAAGGTGACCGGGGTCAATCGGGCCTATGGGTAGAGGTAAAACAGCTGAAAGAGGGGTGCAGTTCCTGATCAAGAACATCCCTAAGTGGTGAAGGAGTTGATGGTGAAAGAAGAGTCCGAAGAGTTGGGTGAAGAGACCGCAGTGGAAGAGCCAGAGAGACCCCGACTCACAAGGAGAGGAGGTGATTCTGAGTGGGAGCAGCCTCAAGATGCCCTGGACACCATGTCTGATAGCAGCCCAGGGAAGCTGGCTTTCTTTGCTCACCAGGTCCAGAAGATGCTCAGAGAGTGGGTCTGCACCTTTACTTCTGATGAGCAGCATGTAGACTACGTGGGGTCGAGGCTCTGTGACTGGGCCGCAGACTGGTTTGTGTGGCTCTACAATGTGGCTGCCACAGAACTGCGAGATGAGGATGCCTTCATGCAAGCCTTATGCACCAGTTTGAAGACCCACTTGAACTGGAGAAAGCAGGTTGCGCCAGGGAAGTTGGTCGGTGCAGGAATACTCTGATGAGTTCAAAGCTGGGCTGAATACCATTATTCTTGAGAAGGTGTGAGCCCAAGACACCCCCGACACTGGGGTGGTGGTGGATGAGATGTGGATGCCTTCATGCAAGCCTTATGCCACCAGTTTGAAAACCCACTTGAACTGGAGAAAGTGGGTTGTGCCAGGGAAGTTGGTCGGTGCAGGAATACCCTGATGAGTTCAAAGCTGGGCTGAATACCGTTATTCTTGAGAAGGTGTTAGCCCAAGACAACCCTGACACTGGGGGGGGGGGTGGATTCAAGTGGCCTGCAAGGCCGAGAATTGGCATGACCTGGAGAGGCTCTACCAATACTGAGCACCTAGCCGAGGTGCAGGGAGCCAGAAGGTGACTTGGGGCAGGGGATTGCTGCCCGGTGGGGACCAAGAGCATAGCTTACGGAAAGGCCTGTTCGTGTGGTGCGGGAAGGCTGGGCACTTTGCTCCCAAGTGTACAAGACCCCAAAGCGAAGAGCGAGAGCGTTGTGAGGATTATAAAGAAAAGAAACCAAAGTAATCGGGGAGGAGGTCGAAATCCCCCAAAGCTCTGCAAGCTGTGGAGTTCGACACCTCAGAAAGTACTTCTTCCAGCGACTCCGAGAGGCCCCAGGGTGTGGGAAAAGGCTGGGACCTGTTGTGAAGGGCGCCAACCAACAGGTCCGAAAGTTCCCAGTGCGAGAATTGGTGAGACCCTCTTCTTCCCTTTTCTTTGTGACTGTCACCGTGCTTAACCTTGAGGAGGGGACCCATATCTGAGTATGGGTCCTTATAGACTTTGGGTGTACAAGAGACTTAATAAGTCCAACCTTGGTCATGGGGTTGGGGGCTAAGGTGTACAAACTAAAAGAACCGGTAGTGTTCACCCAAATGAATCTTTCCCCAATGCAAGCATGCCAGTATTGCACGATCCACTTGCAAGTGGAGGTGTCAGAACATTGGGAACCGAGATCATTCATAGTGCACCCATCAGCAGAATTCCCTATGGTGCTTGGCAGTCCATGGCTGCAAGCCCATGACCCCTATGTGCAATGGAATGTGCGAACCCTCACTTTTCTAGACCCCAGATGTAAGGAACACTTATGGCCATCAGAATGGGGGGGATGCCAGACAAATTAGCTAAATGCTATAAAGATATTTCGGGAACATGCTGGAGATGTAAAAAGAATATAGGAACATTTTACCATATATGGTGGAGATGTGAAAAAATAAGTAAATTTTGGAAAAATGTTAAAAAACTTATAAAAGAGATAACAGAAATAGAAGTCCAGAACACGTCAGAAGTGTTTCTCCTAAATATGATACCAGAAGGAATTAAAAGGGACGATCGCGAGGTTAGACTTTATATTCTCACGGTAGCTAGAATCCTAGTAGCAAAAAAATGGAAAACGGATGTAATACCTAAAAAAGAAGAGATAATTGAAAAAATCCTAGAAGTAGTAGAAATGGACAGACTTAACTTGATGTTAGCAGGGAGAGATGATAATGCCTTTATGAAAAGATGGAATAAAGTAAATAAACAAATATTATTTGTAAAAGTGGAACACTTTTGTTTGTTTGGTTTTGATTGATGTAATGGAAAATCCATAAATAAACAAGACCAAAAAAAAAAAAGAATGGGGGGAGGAGCACCACCCTGCACCCGAGTGCATTTGCCTGGCAGTGGAGGAGTTGAACAACATTACCCCTGAGTTTAGAGACTTGGCTCGGGTGTTTGAGGAGGGGGAGGTGGATGAGTTACTGACTGTGCAATTGAAATATTGCCAGGCCATAAGCTACCCAAGGGAAAGTTATATGCTATGAGCCCTGCGGAGAAGGAGGAACTGCAGAGGTTCATAGACAAAAATCTGGACCGGGGGTTCATTAGACCCGCTGCCTCCCCCTTTGCCATACCAGTGTTGTTCTGGAAAAAAAGGATGGGGGCTTAAGACTGTGTATGGACTATAAAGGTTTGAATGCAGTGGCCATGTCTAACACCTACCCCCTCCCAGGATTTGCTGGCAGAAGCTTCTTGGGGAAAAATATTCACTAAGTTGGATTTGCGAGATGTCTGCTTCAGAGTGCGCATAAGACAGGGGGATGAGTACAAGACTGCTTTTAACACTCCGCTGGGTCAGCTTGAATACTTGATTATGCCGTTTGGATAGGCCATGACCCTGGGAGTGTTCATGAACCTGATGAACAAAATTTTGCGCAAGTACTTGTTCAAAGGGGTCGTTGTTTATCTTGATGATGTGTTAATATATTCACAAGACAAGGAGTCACATGTAAAGTTGGTGAGAGAAGTCCTTACTGCATTGTACGTGAATCACCTCTATGCTA
>NW_015169175.1:2024359-2039522 GCF_001447785.1 Gekko japonicus
AAAGAGAAACGGAGGGAAAATCTTGCCTCTGAGGGAGGCAAGTAGACAGTGGTGTCATAGCTACCTATAGTTTTGTGGTTGCCTAGCAACCCTCCACAATGACCACTGCAGAGGTCATTCTTTCTTAAAGGTACAGGTGATGCTTCTATCATTTTTGGGGGGTCTCCCAATGTGTGTGTGTGTGTTTGTGTGTGTGTGTGTGTAGATAGAGAGATTTTAGATTTTTCTGCAAATGTGGAGCTTTGACAGCTTTGTAGAATATCTCTTTCTGTTTATGGCTTTAATACCTGGATTTAAGTATCCACAGATGGGGACACATTAGATACAGTGATACTAGGAGTGTGCACAAAAAATAATAATATTTTTGAGGTTCAGGCATATTGAACCTGAAAAAAATCAGTATTTCCTGATATCCCTATTTGGGATTGCTGATTTTTTCCCAGCTCTATTATACCCTATTGGGAAATTTATAGTAAATTGTCCCCATAGGCTGTAATAGAGAGTTGATTCAGGGGTATCTGAGGCTCGAAGGAGGCTGTTTTTTGAGGTACAGGCACCAAATTTGCAACATAGCTGCTGGTGTCTCTTCTCAGTCCCCTGCCAAGTTTCAAAATGATTGGGCCAAGGGGTCTAATTCTATGGGCCCCTGAAGAAGGTGCCCCATCTTCCATTGTTTCCAATGGGGGGAGGCATTTAAAGGGATGTGGTCCCTTTAAATGCCTTCTTCAAGCTGCACTGCAGTGAGTGAACTCTAAAGTGAACTGTAACTGCAGCTCTCTGGCAGCCACCCCCCCCCCCCCAAATATTTTCAGGATTTTTCAGGATGGCCATTTTTGGATAGCTGAGTAAATTGCCCACTTGCTAACCAGATGAAAAAAAAATCTGGAAAATACCAATACGGGGTTTTTTGGGGTATTTTTTGGCTCTGTTTAGCCGAATGCACACCGTTAACTGATACCACAGGAGAGTCCTTCTGCCACAGATTAAGATTCATGTTGAAGGAGGGGAATCAAGAAGGAAGTAACCTCTAGGGGCAGAGACAGCAATTAGATTCTGCTGGACCAATCAGAATTAACTTTTTATCTCCCCTTTAAAGGGGCTGTCCCTCCTACAGCGCTTTGAAACATAAAAGAGCAAAACTGATTTAACTTTAAAAGCGCTTGGCAGGAATGCAAGTGGCAATATTTTTCATGTCCTCCACGATTTTCATTTCTCATAGCTTTCTCACCATCCTACAAAATAATAATTAAGATAAGTGTCATAGCTGTACCTCTGAGGAAACATAGACTCCAATCAGGGATCTTTGCTTTAAATGCATATTTTAATTTAATGGAAGGCCTCTTTTCGACACTGATGGATATTGGATCAGCTCCTAATGGAAAATGCATACTTGCTTCGACTAACTCTCCTCCAGACCTTGTAAACAGAGTTCGCTAGGATCAGCATACACTTAAAGATTTGTTCCCCTACTGCAAGCTCCTTGTCAGCAGTGACAGTAATGATCTAAGATGGTAGTGTTAGGGTCTTCCTATGATTTCACAAGCAACAATGATGGCACAGGTGAATGGGGTGCCTGTGGAATCGGGAGACAATTTTGTTCCTATCCTGCAAGCTTCTTTTCAACAGCAACCTTTTCATCCTTGGCTTGGGCCAAGTGAGAGGAAAGGAACATTGTCAGAGGCCGGCTTACATATTCATTGAAGATGCACCTTCAGGTGAATTCCACAAGATGGGGTTCACAAGGTGGGGACCATGGACCCAACCTGAACAGTTTCTCACATGACTTGCATGTTGTACTTTCATCCAATGTGTGAGGTTCCTACTCTGCACTGGGACCTTATTGTGTGTGCAGAAAGAGCACGGACCTTCTCTGCATGCTGTTACTCCAGCCAGCAACCATCAGGGGAGAGCTATTTGTTTTCTTGCAGAAGACCATATAGTGCCACCTAGTTTTCCACAATGGGCCAAATAGTCCCTTCCTCAGACCATTTCAGTTTAGGGTAAGAGCATAGGGGTAAGAGCTGAAACTCCTGTGTACACACTACAGTCCTAGTCCACAGCAGTAAACTCCAGATATGGAAAGTGAGCACAGCACCCAAGTCAAGGATGACCTTGAAAGTGTTCACGGCTTGAGTCCACGGTCCTCACCCCGTGAACTTGCTCTCATGGGAATTTACACTTAGAAATACAACAAGTGGGGACCTGCAAAGAGCTTGTGGGGAAAGTATAGCCTCATGGGAATTTACACTTAGAAATACAAGTGGGGACCTGCAAAGATCTTGTGGGGAAAGTATAACAGAGAAAAGAGGCAGAAAAGTGAGTATGTGAAAGCATGCAAAGTATTACTTCAGCATCACACATCCGAAGGCCTTTATGCTGATGCAAGTAGCCTACCACCGGTTTCTCTTTAGCTATCCAGACTGAGTGCAGTAGGCAGCTGAAAGTCCCCCAAATGTTCTCTGGAATGTGCCTTACATGCTTTCCTAAATGTCACAAGTGAAGGTAAGCCCTCCGTACCCTTTCTGGCAGGCCATTCCAAAGGACTCGGCCCACCTCAGGAAAGGCCTGTGATCTTGCTGTAGCTGTACAGAGAGTTGTAAGGGAGGTCAACTGGAGGAGGAGGCTGTCTAAAGAGCATAACCAGAACAGGGCAATACACTGGGAGATACAGTTTGCTAAGTCTGAAGGCTCTATGCCATGAAGAGATGTTAAAGCCCTGGTGTTGGGTATTCCGAATAGCTGGCACCAGAAAGAGACCTGCAGCTGCATTTCGTGCCAACTGGAGCTTCCCAGACCGCTTCAAAAGCAGCCCTGCATACAGGGCACTACAACAGTCTAATAGTTCAGTCTGGAAGCTACTGTAGCATGGATTGACATAAATAAATTGGCAAGATTGGGATAAGGAGCCAGCACGAGCTGTGTGTAATTGAAAGAAGGTGCTCTTAGCAACAGCACCAACCTGCTTATCCATTAACAAGACTGAGTTCAGGAGCGCCCCCAAGCTCTTAATTTAATCTCCTATGGGAAGCTTAACCCCATCTAAGTCTGGTAAATCAACACCAACCAAATATCCTGCCCAGCCCCGTACCCAGGAAATTTTTATTGGGGGTGCACCAAGGTGCCACCTGGGGATGGTGGGGTTTGGGGAGAGGAGGAGGAGGAGCTCTGCTACTGGAGACCAGCCGGGCTCCTCCGCAGAGCATGGGCAGGAGTGTGTCGTTCCAGGTCCTGCTTTCTTCACTGCCTCTGGAGCAGGTCGCTGAGGCTGGGCTTGGCACTGGTCTTTCTCCCCTGCCCTTCAGAGCTGGTGCTTGCAGGGTCAGAGGTCCTTGCCTTGCCAGCATCCTGCACTGGCCGGCCATCCCCTTCTTAGCCTCCTTTCACTCACTGTTTTACCTCTCCCGATTGAAGAGGAATGGGCAGTCGCCTGACTGAGGCCAGCTGGAATTCAGAAGCAGCAAGCAGCCAGTTCGCCGGGCTGGCTGAGTGAGCCTTTCCTGTGCACACCCCTCCCTGACCCAACCCTTTCCTCCCTCAACCCTGCTCTCTTAGTGACCCCGCCAGCCAAGGGAGCCTGGCCGAGTGAGCGGCGCCAGCATCCTGTGACACTGCTGCCGGGTACCAGGAGCCCTTGCCGAACTGTGTTGGGGGGGGATGGAGAAGGAGAAGGCGAGCACAGCTGTTTGGGGAGGGTGCTGGGTTGTTTTTGGGGGGTTCTGGGCCACCTTGTGAGGCCTGATTCTTCCTTCCTCAGTTTTGTGTGGATTAAGCTCCAGTTTCTTTACCCTCTGCCCACTTGACCATAGGCTTGAGACACTAGCCCGGGATCTTTACAGCTTCCCCCAGAAGCTTGGATAATGAGATATAAAACTGGGTAATCACCAGCAGATTGGTGACAATCCACTCCAGAACCTTCCGATGATCTTGGCTGATGGTTTCACATAGAGATTAAAGAGCACTGGGGATAAAATGGACCCTGGGGTACTCCACAGATCAAGTTCCAACTAGATAACTCTGCCTCTGCTTTGGGAAATCTTTGGATCAGACTAGATGTTATGAGTTTTAACAAATCACATATGGGGAACCCAGACCTGACTTGCATTTTCCTCAGTCACACAGGAGCTGCAGGAACTCCCTGTTGAAGAATCCCAGGGGCCTGATTCTGCTCAGGACAATGAGCACTTGCCCTCCCCCTGTGCCATTTTCTTAAGTGTTCATTGTCCCAAGGGGTGTTATTTGCCCCATTTTGGAACTGTACGTGCCTGGAATGCTGCACATGCAGCTCCAGAAATGGGGACAAACAATGCCCCCCCCCAACTCATTAAAAGTCATAAGGTCTAGTTTGCCAACAAGAAACAAGCAAAACCAGTTCAGGGCCGTCACTTTCATTCCAAATCTTAATTGGAATCAATTCACCAAAAGATGCTGTCTGACTGTATCAAATGTTGCTGTCAGGTCTAACAATTGCCCTTATCCAAAGGTAAACAAAAATCCTCTACCACGGCCATTACTGACGTTTCAGTCCTGACTCCGGCCTCTGGTCAGATTGAAATAGGTCAAGGGCAGATGTCTTGTTCAGAAATGCTGTGGTTTCTCTTCCGCAACCTGTTCAATCTCTTTGCCCCCAAAGGGGAGATCAGACAATAATTGCCTGTTTCCCTCTCATCCAAAGATGACATCTTAAGAAGGGGTCTAATCACACCTTCTTTAAGCCACAAAGGACACCCCCCTTGTAAGAGGGACATTAACACAGTGTCCCAGCATGATAATTGTAATAGCCAGGATGGGCAAAGATCTAGTATCCAGGAAGTGGACTTCACAATGCCAAGCACTCCATCAGCATCGGTCAGGAAAACCAACTTGAAGTTATCTACAGATCTCTGATAAGAGGTCACCACCAATACCTCCAGCACAAGATCTACTCTTTTTTGGTAAGGAGATGGCATTTCCATCATGGGTTGCTTTCCTCACCAAATACTATATCCCTTTCTTCCAATTTCTCACCTTGCATATAAAAAGGAGGTTACTTATAGCTGATTCTGGGGTACAGGTCAGGGTATAGTCTAAGTTTGTACTGGATAGAGGGTGAAGCTCTCCCTTGGCAATAGGAAAGCAGAGCCAAGAGTGATCTTCTGAAACTCCCTAGAGAAATGCTCATCAGAGCGATCCCTCACTTCCTCTGTGCTAGCCCCATCCCCCCCATTCCACATGCTTTCCTGAAGAGCATTTTTGCTGGCATCATACAGCAACGTTTGACAAGTTCTTGACCTGTGCATGTGCAAGAAGAGTCTTGGAGCTGACGATGACTGTCTGTGCTGATGGCTCAATTGTGGACAAAACTGCCCGCTGACTTTCGGCTTCAGGAAAGAAAAGCGTGGAATTTTTCATTCGAAAACAGCTAGTTAAAACGGCACCTACAGTTGGGTGCCATTAAACTTCTGACATTTACTGCTCTGCAATTTTTACTTTGATCATCTTATTTGCTGAATTCTCAGCATTTGTAATGTAATAAATTTAGTGGCTAGGTGGGGTGGATGTCGACATTTTAATGGCCTTTTCTCTGTTCTCAAACAGAAGGGATGTGGCTGTCACCCCTGGGGGATGCTGTCCCCTCATCTGAAACAGAAACAGCTATTCTGAAGACATTACTCACATGGTGTAATTTTAAGCTAACAACAAGGCAGTGTGCTGGAAATATTGTGACCTTCTTTACTGATTCTGATGAGTCTACACTCTACAGAAGTTGCTGAACACGGGGGATAAAATATAGCACAAAAAAGCGGGTGGATACTAGGCTTGGTGCATTGACAGAGAGAGCCAATGTGAAACCTAGACATAAAAGGGAGTTAACAAAGCTGAAATATTTAATAGTATGCAGAACCAGCAAAATATTGCCCCGAATGAGGCCAGTCTCTGCCTTCTCACTTTGAGCTTTCCCATCCATTTCTCCGGGAGGCTCTGGGTCCTCCTTCACTGAGCTTTGCACTCAAATACATAAAACTTGCTGGACATTGTCAACCATTGTCAACCAATACTGCTTTTCTCTTACACCCCCAAATACAGTTTCTTCCTTCTGTGTAATATTTATCCCACTCTTCCTCCAAGGAGAACAGAACTGTGCATTACTTGTGAGGGTAGAGATAGTGATTGGCACATTGCCACCAAATGAACTTCATGGCTGAGTGGGGGGTTGAGCCTGTGTCTCCACCGTCTAACATGCTAACAACAATGCGGTCTGTCAAAAGTTGTGACTTTTATCCCACATTGGTTCTTTCCAGATAGAATCATAGAATGTTAGAGTTGGAAGGAATCTTGCAGGTCATCTAGTCCAACCCCCTGCACCCTGCATAGCCGAAAGATGGTCGTTCGGTCTCCGCTTGAAAACGTCCAGCAAAGGAGCATCCACCACCTCCTGAGGCAGTCTGTTTCACTGTTCAACCACTCTTACAGTTAGGAAGTTTCTCCTGATATTTAGCCGGTAATGACTTCCTTGTAATTTCCACCCATTAGATCTAGTCTTGCAATCCGGAGCATGAAAGAATAGATCTGCTCCATCTTCTACATGACAGCCCTTCAGATATTTGAAGTCTGCAATCATGTCCCCTCTAAGCCTTCTTTTTCCCAGGCTAAACATACCCAACTCTTTCAGCCTTTCCTCATAATACCTGGATTACAACCCTCTCACCATCCTGGTTGCTGTCTTCTGTACACGCTTGAGCTTGTCAACATCCTTCCTAAAATGTGGTGCCCAAAACTGGACACAGTACTCCAGGTGAGGAGTACCATAGCAGAATAGAGCGGAGCTACCACCTCCCTTGGACACAATGCTTCTGTTAATGCATCCTAAGATTGCATTAGCTTTCTTCACAGTCACACCGCACTGCAGGCTCATGTTTAGCTTGTGATCAACCAGAACACCTATATCCCTTTCACATGAGCTGCTGTCAAACGAAGTCCGTCCCATTCTGTATCTGTGTCTTTGATTTTTTATACCTAAGTGTAGGACTTTGCACTTATCTCTATTGAAATTCTGTTGAAATTCATTTTATTTGTCTCAGCCCACTGTTCCAGCCTATCTAGATCATTTTGAATCCTGACTCTGCCTTCTTCAGAATTAGCAATCCCACCCAGCTTCGTGTCATCTACACTTAAGATATTGTGCGAGTCTGAATTTTTTAGATGGAGCATGAGGCTCCTATTGGGCCAGGACCAAAGCTTAGGCTGTTTAAGCCATGTGCTGTCCAAGCAGTTGGGAGAGGCTTTTTGAGCTTGTCTTCTGTTCCTGCATAACTGGCTCATCCACCCTCACTTTTGTATAATGTGGAAGTACCTGCTTGCTTTGAGGGGTCTGAGCAGGAATTTTGGGGATTCCATTCAAATTGGCTACAGCAGAGACCTGCTCCACATAGTTTTATTTATTTATTTAGATTTCATAGGAATATCTGGAGGATTATAATTCAGCCTGGATTTGTTAGGCCATAACTCTGAGTTGTTGTATCATGTAGGGTAATTTGACATCTCTGAATTTAAGGGCTGTTCACTGGATTTCATGGCCAGGTAAGTTCAGGAGAGGACATTCTTAGATGTGGAGGGACAGAAATGAAGCATAACTCGTCCGCACAATTTTGGATGTGCAGGTTGGGATAAACAAGTGGCTTTTGTGGTAAGCAGTGGCAACATCATTTATGGCTACATGGTCAAGGACACCAGTGCCAACATGCTGGCAGTAGTGAAGGCTGGGCACCTCAAGGGCATCATCTGCCTGGCACACATGCTTCACCTTGTGGTGAAGGATGCTCTGGGGCTGGGGAGCATTGTCAGGGCCACCTGGGACACTGCCCCTTTTGAGATGCGGGCCTTGCTGGAGACCTGTAGGTGCTTGGCTGCCGGCTTTTCGCGCAGCATCAGGTTTGCCTGTCTGCTGGTTTGCCTGGACTTACCTACCTGCTGGAACTCCACCTATGCTTTTGGTGGAGAAGAGGAGTGCAGTGCAGGATGTCATCTCCTCCATGACCATCCTGCCTGGGGAAGGGGAGCTCAGCATTAGCTCCGACGACTGGCTGACCCTCTCCCAAATGGCCCATGTCCTCAAGCCCTTCGAGAACACCGCTGATGTGCTCTGTGCCCATACGGCCAGCCTGGGGCAAGTCAAGGGCTGGACCAGGCGCTGGCCTGCACACTGCAGCTGGGCCCCGCGGGGATGGCTGCGCTCTCGTGGATCCTTGGCAGAGAGGTTGCAGGTGGACATCACCACCAGGTGGCATCCTCTCTGCAAGGAAAGGGAGTACAGGCGGGCCTGTATCTGTGACCCCAGATAAAAGGCAGCATTGCTCTCTGGAATCAGAGCTTGTGCAACGGAAGCATGAGCTCTTCAAAGAAGTGTGGAGGCTATAGGCCAGCAGATGCAGCCAGAGGGAATAGCGGGTGGAAGGGGCTGAGGGGGAGGAGGAGCTGCTGCCCGGCACCTCTGCCTCAAAGAGCCTAACCAGGGAGAAGCCTTGCTACTGGTCGTCAGTGGTGAACTAGGAGGTCAGCAGAGGTGGGGCTGCCAGGCGTGCGATGGCAGAGGATTCGGCAAAGGTGAGGGAGTCCCTCACCGAGTCCACCAAGCTCACCGATGCCAATCCCCTGGAGTACAAGCTGTTGTGGAGTAACTTTGGGGAGCCCCTCTCAGAATTATCTTGTCATGTCTGCCTTTTAGACATTGCATCAGTTAAAATGGAAAACTCTGATTTCCACTGGTCCGGTGGGGCTGGGGTGCCCGCCAAGCTGTCGTGGGGTAACTCTGGGGAGCCCCTGTCAGAAATCTCTTGTCATATATGCCTCTCTGTCATTCACAACCTGCCTTTGGAGACTTGGGGAGGGGCTGTGACTTGAGCATAGGGAGGATCCTTGCCTTGCTTCCGCTGTCTGGCTGGGGGAGGGTCTGTCCGGATGAAGTTTCCCTGTGAGTTTGGTGCCACTGGCTTGTTCCTGAGCCAATCCATAGACTCCTGTAACTGCAGCTGTCTTTTCCAGAGAGAGCACTGGGGAGACCTTTCATGGGGGTCCATAACTGGGACCCCAGAAATGTAATCAGCTTGGAGAGATTGTAGAGGAACAGGCAGCAGGGTGAGGTCCCCTGTGCATTTGGTGTGTGTAGCTTACAGGGGGGTCCATTCTATACACTTTTGAACCTGTGCCTGACATTTCCCCCTAAAGCGTTTTCCTGGCTTGACCGGAGTTCTGTTGGGTTTGCAGTGCCACAGTGGTACTGGTTCTGCTGGGCACATTGCACTAGTTCTGCTGGGCAGAGATTCCCTTGTTTGACCTTAGTCTATTGGAAACAATGGAGGATGGGGTCACCTTCTTTGGGTAATTTGGACCTCACCAAACTTGGAGGGCAGGTAAAAGAGAGTCAGACAGAGGTCTCCTGCAAGTTTGAGGCTTCTAGCTTGCCCAGGATCCATTCTATACATTCCTCAACCCCATGAAACTGTGCCTGTCAGTTCTCCAGAAAGCACTTTCCAGGGTGCACCTTTTTGGGGGGCCGTAACTCGGACCCTGTAAATTCAATCCTCACCAAACTTGGAAAGCAGGTAGAGGAGAGTCAGCTGGAGATTCCCTGTGGGTTTGGTTTCTCTACTGTATCATGAACCAAAACAGTTTGTCTTGCACAAAAAAGTCTGTGACAGTCTGTGGTTCATGAACAGGGCATGCCACGAGCCACAACCCAAAAATGAACCACGTTTTCCCAGTTTATACCCATCCCTAAAAAAGGAGGATTATTAAGGAATGTATTGTAATGCCCAGGAACTGGATAAATCATTGTACTTTAATATAATAAGCTAGTCTTTACAAAAAATGCAAAAAGAATTCAATTCCTATGAAATCTGATTAAGCCTGTTTAAATTACTCCCCCTCATTACCCTTTCATTACTTTCCTGATTTAGATTATCTTGCAATTATTTTCCTAAGATGCTTCCATTTCATCATCTTTCTGCAGGGCCCCTCACTTCCCATTCTCACAGCAGTCTCAAGAAACTAAGATTCCAGTTGGAATCGATGTGATAGCCTTTCACATGTAAATAATAGCAGTAAAGCAATCGAATTACAGATCTATGAGGTCTGCTACCCTGAACTGATACAAAACGAAAGAACGGTAATATATAATATAAAGTGTACACATATATTTCAAGAATCGTACTGTGACTTTCATTACGTTGGTAGGGTTGTGCCAACACCAATTTGTTCATCCATGAATATCTATTATATATTCTGCTGGCATCTATATGGCCCATAAGCAAAAGGCAGAAGATGTGCTGGAAACAAAATTCAAACCTTCATTTAGAATTATTAAGGTCATCTCATGATTATTAAGAAAAGGAAGCCATCAGTCTTCTAGCAATCCAATGTGGTATGATTAAGATGTCTTTTATAATTTTACAGATATTGAGTTACAAATGCGCACCTGCATTAATTCACTCCAATTGTTCATCGATCTGCACTGGAACTAGTCATAGAGGAATTATGTGCCACTGCTGAGAGGGGGAAAGAGGGAGAAATTCTCACTGTGTAATTACTGTACTCACATTTGTTTTCATATAGAATGCAGTTTTATTTACTGAGAAACCTTTATATCATCTTCTCTAGTGAAGAACACTATGTTGTCATTTAACGCTTCATGCACAAATTCTTCATGAATTTAAATTAATCAAACTAGACTTTATAGTAGTTTTAAGGGGATGCTCCATCACCTGCCTGCTCTGTGAGTGTCCTCTTCGTAAGCAGTGATCACGAGAGCAGAACATTCCACACATTGTTGATATGTATCTTAATAGCCCCAGTGTGTTCAGCTGAGGAAGAAAAGATTCTGTGATTCAGCCACTGCAACTGCCACAGATGCTGCCTCCAAATTCAAGGTGGTGAAAAAAATATTTTGAGTTGAGACTTACTACTGTGTCTATCTGTGCCTTATTAAACCGTTACTTGGTTTCCATCAGTGGCCATTGAGCTGTCCTAATGTGGATCGATACATATATGCATGTGTTCACACAGCCTCATGGACATCGTAGTCCCCCCCCCGAGCCAATAACAAATTATTTTTTAAAAAACCTTTAATAGCTAAAAGAGATGCACTTGCAATACAGTACTCCTGTCGTGACACACAGTACCCGTGTGGAGTGTAAAGCGCTGTCAAGTTGCAGCTGATGTATGGTGACCCTATAAGGTTTTCAAGACAAGAGATGAACTCAAGTGGTTTTGCCATTGGTTTCCTCTGCATAGCAATCCTGGAATTCCTTGCTGGGCTCCTATCCAAATACTAACCAGGGCTGACCCTGCTTAGCTTCTGAGATCTGATGAGATCGTGTTGGCCTGGGCCATCCAGGTTAGGGCACAGTGCTTGTACAAAGAGCTAAAAGTAAATGTAGCCAACCTGGGCAGAATGCATGGATATGTTTAGTTATTGGTTTGTTTTCTTTTAAATTGATAGACTAGTTGGACAGGTAACTTCTTTAGATGAATGTGCATGGTGTATTTGTGAACCAAGGCAGCAAATTGTGCTCTCATGATAGAGGCTGCTGACTGTGTGCAAATGCAAAAAGCAGGCAATGTATCTTTTGTCGGTTATTTAAAAGATGCACCTGACCATGCAGGTATAAAGATACAGTAGATATGACTTCTTATCCAGTGATCAAAAAGATTTAGTCTATCAGCCATGCAAGTGCAGAAGTGTGACTTGAGTTACAAGCTAAGGTTTACCAAGGCATGATCTATGGCCCTGCAACACAAATGGCTGCTATGCTGTTACACTGGCACCCATCTAGATATGTAGAGTCTCAGGCTACTCCAGTTTATAGAAAGAAGGGCAGCTACAGGCATCACCCATTGTTTTCGAGACTCAGAGAACAGGTGCCAAAAGGCAGGGGAAGAAGTAGTGTGTGTGGATCAGGCTGGGTCTCACAAATATATTAATCGTCAGTTCCAATTACTCCACTGAGGCACACTTTTGCATGAAAATCCATTTTAAAAGCAAACAGCATGACAAGCTGAGGTCATTTCAGACTCCAGCTATGAAAAAATAGTCAGTATTTGTGACAAAAAATGAATATTACAGAATATATAAAGAGATAATTAAAAAGTGTTCACACATCAAAAAGAGCAATCTAGTCTCCTTTCTGAGTTAATTACAAGGGCAAAACCATCTCCTGAATCCCAACACATCTGTAAGCAGATATTCAATTGTTATGAAGAAGGGAAGAATCTCATCCCCTGCCACAAATTTTGCTGGTCTTTGAGGTGTTACTGGACTCTTACTCTTTTCTACTGCTGCAGACGGACTAACATGGCTACCCGTCTTGATCTCATTCAATCATTATGTTTTTGTTAATATCACGACCATCTCCTGACTTCTTAGCTTTTGCCCCAAACAAATATTAGCTAAGGAAATAAATGTTTTGACTCCTGAAAGTACTGAAAAAGAAAACTTAATTTGATTCCACTATCACAGGATAGCCCTCTCCCTCCCACTGAAGACAGGAAGTTACTAATATAAGGTCTAGAATTCAGCAATACACTTCAGATCAGTCCCCCCCCCCCATCTAGGACTACATCCAGCACTAAAGAGATAACGTGTTCTTCAAGACTGGTTGCTATGATCTAATTTCTCCCTTTTTCTTAGTCTCTCCCTCTTTCTCTCACTACAGCCCATGGCCTCCGTGCTCTTCCTCGTCATTGCTCCAGAGTTACCAGTTCTGGCTTGGGAAATTCCTGGAGATTTGGGGGTGGTGCCTGGGGAAGACAGCATCGGAAAGAGGGGAAAGAGCTCAGTGGGGAATGTGATGCCAGAGGAACTGATCTATGTAATCTGGAGACAATTTGTAATTCCAGGACAGCTTCTGGCTCAACCTGAAGGTTGGCAGGTCTATCTGACACTGTTCCTGGTTGTTGCTGTGGGGCCTCCCTTTCCCTCCCCTGGTTCTCTGGCTCCTGCCAGCCCCCCTCCATTTGTCCTGGCATGACTCAGATCCCCAAGCCTCCTCCACACTTCATCTTCCATTCTCTTTCCCTATCTCATCTAACCTCCCTTCTCTCATGTTTTTTGGAGCCATGCACACATCCACAGAACTCTCTCATAGATTAGCCATGAGTGAGACATCTTGATGATCAAAGTCTTTGTTGAATTAGGACTTCTCAAAGTAGATCTTTGAAGTATTGTATTTTGACTTGCCAAAGAGTTTGATCGCCAACTGCCTTTGAATATTCCTGTCTTGCCTTCAGTCTATCTGTTTGTCATTAGTAAAAGTGAACCCTTTTGAAACAATGGTCTCATTCTTTTATGGGAAATATTACACCATGCTACAATCTGTGTATAGAAAGGCTCAGGCCCCAAGAAGTCCACTGTTGAGGGTGCATGTGTGAATGGCCTCATACATGTACTTCCCCCTGATCCTAGGGTAACAATGCAGATGCAAAGCTGATTGGCAGGGTGTTCAAGGCGAACTTCAAATAACAACTGAGGCAATCTGATAAAGGGACTGATGAGTAAAAGAGAAGTTTGATCCAGGTAAGTTTGGCCAACATGTCAAAATTCTCAGTAGCCCTGTATTTTTATATTAGTTTTAATTGGTACTTACATCCAAGTCCAAACTAGATGTCATAAGTTTTTTTTGACCCCCCGAAGGGGAGGTTTTTTTATTTTTGCATTTTCTACCCACTACACACTACAGATATGTGATG
Organism: Gekko japonicus; assembly: GCF_001447785.1. Lineage (NCBI taxonomy): Eukaryota > Metazoa > Chordata > Lepidosauria > Squamata > Gekkonidae > Gekko > Gekko japonicus. The sequence goes on from NW_015169175.1 coordinate 2,038,079, forward strand.
GGGAGAGGAATACTAATGCCCTATCAATATTACTATGGGAAATGGTTCAGGGAGATCTAGATACATATAATCTACTGGATAGGGGAAGGGAAACTAACATTCTGTTCTAAATCTCCTACTGGATATGGGGATAGGGTAAAGACTAGTACAAATCATGATCTGAGAAGCTAAAAGAATAGACCATTTAACCTATTAGTACAGGTTATACATAGATTCGTTCGATTATAAAAATATAAAGTTATTCGCTTGGCGCAATTACTGCCCTTAGCACTCATGCTTTAGTTTTAGAGTCTTCTTGAATTTCATCATTTTCTGCAGCTTGGGAGTGGCTGCTCCTTTCTCCGATTCAGATGGTTCTGATGACGAGGAGGTTTGGTTTGTTGAGTCCTGTGAGTAGGACTCCTCCTCCTCTTCTTCTTCCTCCACATCCGGTTTTAGATTCTTTTCCTTAGGTTAAAGCAGAAAGTGCCAAAGCAGGATTACAGCTGGACAACAAGAAGACAAAAGCAATGACTACTGAGGAATTGCACAACTATAAAGTTGACGACAAAAAAACTGAAATTGTTCAAGATTTTCTGTCCTTTGTTTATTTGTTTATTTATTTTATTATATGTATACCCCACTCTCCCTGCGAACGGGCTCAGGGCGGCTTACATAAGGCACAAAGTGCATACAATATATAAAAACTAAAACAATTAAAATTCAGTTCTATCAGATGTACAAATAGAAAACTCCTAACGTTTTGTATAACAGGAGGGGAGGGCTAGGGCCGCAAACAGATATTACCCGGCCCTCCGGCAGTATCGCTCTGTAGTGGAGCGGGAGTGGTGGTGGTAGTGGCAGTGGCGGCTCCTACTCAAAAGCCTGGCGGACGAGCTCCGTCTTACCGGCCCTGTGGAACTGCAAAAGGTCCCGCAGGGCCCTGATCTCCTACGGGAGCTCATTCCACCAGATAGAAGCCGCCACTGAAAAGGACTTGGCCTTCGTTGCCACAAGCCTCGCCTCCTTGGGGCCCGGGGTCACCAGCCGGTGTTGTGACCCTGACCAAAGTGCTCTTTGGGGAATATGTGGGGAAATGCGGTCCCTCAGGTATGTCAGACCCTGGCAAGGAGAGAGTAAGCATTCTGTATAGTTTCCTTCATTTTCTTACTTCAAATGGGATGTCTTTCAAAAATTTTATCTCTTCATTCTTAATTTTTAAGGATTTCCCCATTGTTGACTTTAGCACCAGTTCTCTGGTTGATCGTTTTGTGAATTTTAAGTAGGTTTCCCCTGGAAGTTTATTTTTCTTTATAAAGTCCGGATAAGTCCTGTACGCCACATCCATTTCCTTAATTAAATCTTCTTGTTTATAATCCATTAGTGGGGCCAAGGCAACCACCAAGAGTTCCTTTAAGTCCTCATTCTTATCTTCAGGTATTCCATGGAAATGTAGAACATACAT
>NW_015169175.1:2039736-2041358 GCF_001447785.1 Gekko japonicus
TTGAAATCTCCTTCCCCCGTGCTTCAAACTTAGGCGCTTCCAATTACTACCAAGGTTCCATTCACTTATTTTTCACCTGAGCTTTGCTTAACTCACAGTTTGAAGCCTTGGAGATCTTTTGGAAGTCTTTTTAGAAGTTTGATCGTGATCGCTTGCTCTGGCAGTCGTGTCTGGGCGCCATGCTGGCTCCGCAGTGATGGTACCTATCGGGGAAGAAGGTGAGCCTCAATTCCTTGGGCGTCCCCTTGGAAGAGGCTCTCCTCAGCTCCCCAGGCTGGGGGGTCTCCTACAAAGACCCCAGGGGGGTCTAGGACGAACTCAAACCCCTCCCTTCAGCCGGGTCTCGGCGCGTCTCCATCTAAGCGAGACGAGACGCGTCTGAGAGGCAAAACGCTTAAACCGGAAGTCCCAACTAGATGTCATAAGTGACACGAGTTGCAACACAAGTGCCTGTTCTGACTCACTGTCATGCCAAAGAACTATGCAGTTTACCTTAAAAATGCTCTATTGTTTGTCAGCTGCAACGTGCTGTGAAGGTGAGGAAGGGCTTCTGGTTTCGCTCCTGCACCATTGTTGAGAGCAGAAATGGCCATAGAGAGCCCTGTTCTGCCCTTTCTCATGGAGCCCCCTGTAGCATGGCATGGCAGAGAAGTCAGAAGCCCCTCCTCCCCCTGGCGGTATTCCACAGCCCAATGGAGTAACGGAGTGATCTTAAGGTAAGCTGCAGAGTTCTTTGGTGTGTGAGTTGGGATGGATACCCATGGCAACTCGTGTCACAAGTAATGTTTATCCAGGCTCTGATGCTATATTACACAGTGTTTCACAACATTTTTCTCTTAGTATCTGGAGGATCATTTTCATTCAGGCTTCATGCTTGATTTTGGGACTAAAATAGCCTTGGTTGCCATGGTGGATGATCTTCATCTAGGGGAAGAGAAGGGGAGCTTATTCTTTTGGACCTTTCAGCAGTGTTTGATCCCATTAAACATAGATTAGAAGTGACTATTCTGTGATGGTTCTAATCTTTCCTGTAGTACAAATTCCACAAAGTGGTGTTGAGAGGCTATTGTTCCTCTCAAGGAGAGTTCCTCAGAGTTTAATTTTGTCTCTCCTACCATTCAACATATCTTCAGAACTGCTGGGAGAGGTTACCTGAAGTTATCAAGTCTAGTGCCATCAGTATGCTGGTGATAGTGAGCTGTATGTCTTGTTTTTCATCTTGACCGGGTGAGAGGTAGTTTAGCTAGGCCTGAACTGATGTCTGGAGGCTGTAACGGTATTTATTAGTGTGAAGCAAGTTAAGCTCAGACAATTGCGATAATAGTATGTGATTTGTAGCGCAATGCAATGCTAAACAGAGTTACATCTTTCTGTGCTGATGGAAGTAAAAGGGTATGATTGAATGAAGCACTGGCTGGAAAAAAATGCCTCTTTTAAATGGGGTTACAGGTCTACTAGTTCCCAAGAGAGCAGGCTTCTTTGCTCTTTGAAATCTGCACATTCTGGAGAGACAAGGGGGGGACCCGCGATACTCGCGGGAGAGGGGGAGCTCCACAACTATGAGGAAGAGGAGGAAGCAGCAGGAGGAGGTAAGTTCCCCCTATCCCGCTGGTTCCCCCATC
>NW_015169175.1:2042093-2063115 GCF_001447785.1 Gekko japonicus
GGGAAGAGCAGCTCCGCCTCCTCCATCCCCCCCGCTCGATCTCCCCGAGGAGGCGCCGGCGAGGCCGGTCCTCCCCCCCGGCTCCGAGGCGGAGGCGGCGAGGCCGGTCCTCCCCTCCCTTGCCGGGCTCTGCGGCGGTGGCGAGGCCGGTCCTCCCCCCCGCCCCGTGGCGGCGGCATCGGCGTTCGCAGAGCTTTCCGTGCGCATGCGCACGGAATGCTCTGGCACTTTCGGGGGGATTTAAACATCCCCCCGATTTTTTTTAAAGGTTTAGCATTTTTGTGCACCCCTGGGGACTGCCCCAAGAGTGCACAAAAATCTCCCTGCCCCCCAAGTCGCCCCGGAGCGCTGATTTAGCGATCCGCACTCACGGGGCAACTTGGCTATTAGTATAAGGATACATTTTTTCTTTTTTTAAAAAAAAACATAAAGAATCCTTCTTTTGACTACGGTGACAGGTGAACACTAGGTTGTTTTCCACCATAGGTCCTTTCCAAATGTTACTGTTAGCATGGACTTCCCTCCCTCTTGAGCCTTTCGTTGTCAGTCCTTTTGGAAATGGTGAAAGATTTATTCTCATTCCTGAAAAACAATTGGCACATTTGTCTTTAACAGTACAAGCAGCTCATTTGAAATCAAGCTGACTCTCCAAATCCCAACAGAAATTAACACAACTCACAAATCCATACTAAAGTTATTGTAGCTACTTAGGTATTTAAAGTCAAACTTGAATTTAAGCATTTTGCAGAATAAGGATTATAGATTGCTCAATTTCCATTCCCTCCCCCTTCAGCTTCTCTGCTCGGTATTCTTTCTGGCTCAGGAACACTTATGGAGTGTCTCAGCAGGACTTACTCACATTTCCAATGTGTTGGTTTAGCATTGTCAATCCCCACGTATTGCACAGCACACTGTATTTCGGCTGAACCTGTTCAGATCCCCAAGTAGTCTTTACAGTAGACCAGAAATGCTTTAACACTGAGCGTACTTGAATGTGGTACAGATTCCCAGTTGCCATAAGAGACAGAAGCCAAAGCCAAAGCGTTTTTCCTGTCAGGTCAGTGTCATGAGCAGAGATACTGAGAACTTTGCAATGATCGTGATCAACATTTGAACTTACTGTGATCAAACCATTTTACATCCAATCTGAGTACCGCACCAGATTTTCTTGATGTTTAGTTTGAACAGAAGGCCATGTTGAGTTGCTTGTTCACAGTAGCTGCTTCTATGGGGTTTTCTGCACAAGTTGCACAGTATGTTATAGAACAGTGAACATGTGAAGGCAGTCAATCAGCACACCAATTGATCATTACAGCACAACAAGAGTCATGCATTTGTCGGATGAACAATACATCCTTTCCCAAAATAGCAAATCTAAGAAAGTGCACGGGTGAATGATTCCATTGTGAACAGTTTGCCTGCCTTCCCTACTGATAAATGCCAGGTTATAGGGTCATAACGGGACAAGAATGTGGTAAAAAACCTGAACCATGTGGCCTCACAATATCTCTTTTATTAGCTAAAATTTTAACAAACAAGAATTGGAGGATGTGCAGGAAGGCATATGGGAAACTACGGTTCCCATAAGACAGTGCATGAAATGTGTGTACAAATTCCTCCAGACACAGACAATTCACTTGCCTTTGCTATGATCAATTCAGGCAGCAATAAGATACTTAGAGAGAAACTTTGCAAGTCATAAATGTTAATGTTTTCTGCACTTAAAGGATGGCAAATGGCAGCAAAATCTGAGTACTTGTGGAATTGGGGTGCAGAGTTACATCCAAGTGATGTAGATCTGAGGTTCAAGGTGTTACGCAGAGAGGGACACAAACTATGCCAAACAAAGTCATCTTCTGGCTTGGTAAAAGGCAGAGAGTGTGATGCAAGAGGCTAATGAGAGAGAGTAGTGTAACATGTGCTTCTATCTAGACAAAAAAGTAGAGCTCAAAGAAGGAGGAAACCCTGCAGTTGGACAAATGCCAGGGCCTGTAGAGGATAGAACTGCTGGTTTTGCTTCCCATCTGAAGCCTTGGATGGCTCACCACCATGGCTCCTAGAGACACAGGCGCATAGGACTAGTGTTAAGAGTGCCTTTGTATTACCCAAAATACAGTGCATACAGACAATCATAGCCTGCTCCATTCTTACTGTGCAACCCTCTGCTCAGCAGACCAATCAGGCTGAGATCAAAGGAGTTCCCAAACCAACAAAACCAAGGGTCATGAGTTACTCTAATATTTCTATATCTCTGCTCCAGTGGTGCTCACTCCGTGACTCACAGAGGGCCACATCTGCAATTATCATCAAACCAAAAGAGCCACATTTACTTCCACCTCTGTCGTGATGCTTGCATCTCAAGGAGGCTTGCAGCTTAATAATTCCTCTGTCAGTGGTTGTTTTAAAGTGAACCAGCTGTGAACCACATGCACTACAGCACAAGGGTCTTTCCCACTTCCCTGAAAAATGGGGCAGATGCCATATTGAAGAATGGTGCTGAGAAGAGCCACAGGCAGCACATCAAAGAGCCACATGTAGCTCATGAGCCATTGAGTGAATATCACCGTTATACTCATTCTAGCATGCTGCATCTAAACCATGCTCTGAATCTCAAAGTCATCTTTCATTGCTGGTCTCCAAGTTGGTAGGCTTACACCCTAGCAGCTCTTCCTTTGAGCCACGATGCAACAGAAAGCCTTCTGGTGCACCAGTCTTCAGCAGTCTTACTATGCCTATGGGTATTAGAATAATTTTGTCTTCCTCATTGGTTGTGATTTGACATCAAATACCTATTTTCATTCAGTAAAGCAGAAGATCTGGGAGACCCAGGTTTGAATCTAAACTCTGTCATAAAAGCTCACTGGGTCACCTTGGACAAGCACTAGCTGTCAGCCTAACCTAATCCACAGAATTATTCTTGTGACAATAAAGTGGAAGAAGGAAGAATGGTGTTCTAAGATGCTTTGGGTCCCCATGGGGGAGAAGAGCAGGGTATAAATCCCATGGTACTGGAACTTAGGTTTCACACAGCTCTGAGTATGCACAAATCCCATAGTTGGTGCTCAGTGGCCTTCAGTACATGAATAACCACAGCCTAATGGCAAGTAACTGAGCAGCACTGTGTCATCTTTGCCTTCTCTTCATGTATCAAATTGTTGCCTGAACCTCTGGGGAGGGGGGAACAATCCTACAAATGCTTTATTAATATCATGTTCCAGGTGTCCTATCTTCTTTCTTGGTTCATCTATCCTAAGGGGTAACACACAGGACAACATACCACACGCTGCGTATGCCTCCCCTGATCTATGACATGTGAATTAACTGAGTTGCCTACTTGGCTAAATGAATGTATGTGTTTTTGATACAGCTCAATGCCAGCACAATTTGGCCAACAGGATCAGCGTAGTTGGACTGCATTTTTTCCTGGTTACGCATAATTGCAGTGTAACTGCAGGCGCTGTAATTACAATATAACTACACTGGGTTATGCTCTTTTTATTGTAATTAAAATTAGTTTATATAATTGGAAGGCTAATTTCATTATTAAAAAAGCTTGTATTTGACTTCATAATGGAGCACATTATGATGTCATTTGCTAAAAAAATAGAACTTTAGTAAATGTGTATCTAGTTCACAAGCCTCTAAGTAGAGGGTTAACTACATGGGTTAAATACACTTCATAGTCCAATGAATGTAATTACATTGCAATTATATGGAAGTTACAATAAAAATATAAAGTGTAATTTTACCCCAAGCTATCACTTTGCCCATAAAACCACAGATTATTTTGCATATCTCGTCAACTCTTACCAGAGTCAGCGCTGCAGCCATTTGGTGCTGCACACAATGTAACAACACTCCTTTCTATCTAGATCCAGGCTGCGGTCACACACAAGGGAGAAACTGCGGGCAGGAAGCGAGGCTGTTTGCCCCGGCTGCAATGACACGCGTTTGCCCGATCACACTTCCAGCTGCATGCCCCGCAGTTCCCAATACTACAAGGTTTTAAGCTGGTAGCTTTTTTCGACGCTCCTGCAGCATGAAACGACACCCCACCAATGACTCCAGGACGCTAGAGAGATGTGTCTGTTTGATTGCGCCCCGTTACTCCGCGGGGGAATCACACCGTTGCCACCGCTTTTGGTAAGTATGATCGCACCCCCAGTCATTCATTCATGCATGTACATTTCACTTGTGTGATCTTGTTAGGATGTGTATAGATAAGGTAATAAAAAAGAAATAGTGGATTTTTTGCTATTTCTGGCATTCTTCTGTCTAAGTCCAGAGCAACAAGGAGAAAGAAAACGTACTAAAGATGACCTGAAGCTCCAGAGAAATCTCAGTATATTACACAGTGGTCTCTTATGGGCAACTCCTTCCCTCCTTCCAACTATATGGCCCTTATTTCCTAGTAGAAACTCAGTAGGTTTACCAGCATCCAGACCTCCCCGAGGTCTAGAAGGCCTCAGCCACCACAACAAAAAATAAAAAGTGACAGCACATTAAACCAAAACGAGGCATCAAAAAATGAATGGAACAAGTTGCAAAACTTATCAAATGCCAACCCCCCCACACCATATTTAAATTTGATGTCCCCCTTTAAACTTAAGTTTTGAGTCAAATATCCCTCCTGCCCTCCATTGGCTCTGTCACAGCACAGACAAGGCATGGTTCTCAAAACAATTAACAGCAAAATAACTGCAACTCAACAGAACTAAAATCAGATCAAAATCAACCAAGTGCCTGCTTGAACAGAAAAGTTTTCATTTGCTCTTGATGTAACTGGCCTCTGGGAGGCTTATTTCAGCTATAAATACCTTATATCAGTTTTTGGCAAAACAAATAAGCAAAGCAAAAACTGATTTTGAGCAGGAGTACTGAACTTTTCCTACACTCTCCATAGAGGGTGAAGGGGAATGCTCAGTTGTTCATATAATTGTTCATACCTTTAGATCAGTGTACACATGCATCACTTCATTTTTTTTTTACATTTGATGTAATTTTTTATTTATTTTTATTTACTTATCAAATTTATATCCCCTCCCTCTTCCCAAAACGGGACTCAGGGTAGCTAACAGCATATAAAATTCACCCAATAAAAACAATACAATAGATACAATAAATAAACTTTAAAAATATGAAACAATTAAAATCTATCCCCTTAAAAATGTATCCACTATCAAGCAGGGTAGGATGCCTGGATGTCGAAGACACAGCTGAAGCATATTAGCTGCCTGGTGGATCACAATCGCCCAAAGGCTGCCTGAAAAAGAGCAGCCTTACATGCTCTGTGAAATGTAGGGAGGTCCCGCAAGGTACACACCTCTTCAGGCAGCTGGTTCAACAGGATGGGGCCACTACTGAGAAGGCCCCCACCCTTGTTGATACAAGGCAGACAGTTCTTGGAACAGGGACATTCAATAAATGCCAATATGAAGATTGGAGAAGATGATGAGAATCATGAATGGTAGCTGTATGTATGGACATTGTCTCAAAAAGAATTGTGCTTGGGATCATATGCAAATTCTATCTGTTGTGTCAGATCTATGATGACCCATGCATGCAAGTCATCACTGGATTTTGTTAGCTATCACGTGATAAGCATGCATATGGGAACTTATTTTCTGCTTTCCTGGCTGTGGCTCTGAAGAAATAAATGGTTGGTACCCACCTACTATGATCTGAAAAGGGGCACCTGCTTTGTATACAGAAGATTCTAAATTCAATCCCCTGAGATTGTGGAGACCTACTGCCACGAGAGTGGACAATAATGACCATGATAGACTGACTCAGTATACAGCAGCTCCATGTGGCATGATGTTTTAAAAACCTAACCCCTTATTAACTCATCCTTTATTCTGAAAAGGAATATTTGCCTGGGAAGGGGATTTATTAAATTGTGGATTGCACGACTGACTTTGCTGGAAGATTGCCAGAGGGAGGAAGACTTTGGTTAACACTCGAAAAATGTGCCTGGATCTTTCTGTGTATGCAAGGACTTTGAAACTGTGGCAAATACAAGTAGAATCCCAAATCCCACAGCACCAATGTAGATTGTGCTCGAAGTTCAGAGGCCAAAGGTTTATTTCCCCCCAGTGAGTTTAATTCTTCCACTCACTCATAAAGGGTACCAGCATGCATAACAGGGGCTCAGTATGGAATGAAGGAGTGAGAGATCCCTGGGGACGAAGAGAGATGCACAGATGATGGTTTCAAACAGCCACGGCTCTCAAAAGCAATAATAGCAGGGGGCTTCTTATGCCCTAGATCACAAGAGACAAGAAATCTGAATGCTTTTCACACAGCATTGAACTTGCAGTTCAAGAAATGCAGGACTGTAATAGGTTGACAGTGTCCCTTTAAATCCAGCTGAGACTCGAGGCCTTGTGCTGACTGCACCCCTGTGGTTTGCATTACTTTTTTTATGGGGATTCTGTTTTATGGGGTGCTAAATGGTTTAATTACATTTTACTGGCTTATTCTGCTTGCTTGCTCATATCCTATTTAATCTGACACAGGAAATTTCCTTCCCCCCAAATGACACAATGAAATCCTTTCCTTGCATGTGTATTTTTTTTGGTTGAGGGGTAAAGGGGGTCTGTAGGGATTAGAAATGGGTATAATGTTGTTTAATGCATTATTTGCTGAGGGGTTACTTTAATGTGAGTTTCCAAACCATAGACTAACAAAGATCCCAGAAGATTACATATTGTTCCTACAAGTAGCAGAATAGAAGAAACATATCCCCTTGGCTTGTTCAAAAACTTTAGCTTGCTTTTTAAAATTAGCAGTATTGCCAACTTTCACAACCCAGTTTGGAAATTACAGGCTTTACTGTTCTGAGCCAAAATCTCTTTCAGTTTCAGCTTCGACCATAAATAAGTTTGGTCCATGTTGAACCACTTCAGTCGTCTTCCCTTCATCCCAAATGAACTTTCCAGCAGCACCGGTTGCGATGCCAGCCCAGCTCTGAGTTGCAGCAGAAGTATTTGGGTGGTGGAGACTTCAAAAGGGTCTTGCAAAATGCTGTGACATCACTTCTGGCTATGAATCTAGATGTGAAGTAGCCACAGTTTGGTGATGATCAAGGATTTTCCCTGATCTCTGTTTACCATAGAGCATTTCAGAAGGTAGCTTGCAGTACCTAGTCTTCGGTAGAACAGCTAGATTGGAGTGTGCAGTAGAACACTTAGATTCAAGTCCAGTAGCACAAGAAGAAAGCTAGGTTTGGATACCCTGCTTTTCTCTACCTTGAGGAGTCTCAAAGCAGCTGATAATCATGTTCCCTTTCTCTGCCCACAACTGGAACCTTGTGAGGTAGGTGGGGCTAAGAGAGTTCTGAGAGAACTGTGGCTGGCCCAAGGTCACCCAGCAGGTGTCATGTGGAGGAATGGGGAATCAAACCCAGTTCTCCAGATTAGAGTTTGCTTCTCTTAACCACTACACCATGCTAACCCACTGGAGATCAACAAGATTTTTTGAGGGGGCAGGGGGAGAAGAGGAAGAAGAAGAAGAGGAGGAGGAGTTGGATTTATATCCTACCCTTCACTTGGAATCTCAGAGCGGCTTACAATCCCCTTCCTTTCCCCTCCCTACAACAGACACCCTGTGAGGTAGGTGGGGCTGAGAGAGCTCTGAGAGAACTGCTCTTGAGAGAACAGCTCTGAGAGAGCTGTGACTGACCCAAGGTCACCCAGCTGGCTGCATGTGGAGAAGTGGGGAAACAAACCTGTTTCTCCAGATTAGAGTCCACTACTCTTAATCACTACACCAAGCTGACTCTCAAAGATCATACCCTGAAAATCTTGTTGGTCTCCAAGACACTACTGGACTCAAATCTAGCTGTTCTACCATACAGCATAGCCATATTGTGGGTTCCAGCCAGAAGTGATGTCACAGCATCATGCGACACCTCCCCATTTTCTCCCAGCATTCCACTGGGCACTGGTGGGGAACAGGGAGTGTTGGCAAAGGTTACTCACTATAAGCGAGCAGGGTATGAGCTTCCATGTGTTATTGCTCACTTCTTCAGATCTGAAGTATCTGAAGACGTGAGGAGTGACTCACAAAAGCTCATACCCTGCCACAAATTTTGTTAGTCTTTAAGGTCCTGCTGGACTCTTGCTCTTTTCTAAAGTTCCTTTTGTTAGACATGACACATCTGACGATTCTTGAAGGGAGCTCTGACTCTTGAAAGCTTCCACCCTGAAACTCTTGTTGGTCTCTAAGGTGCTACTAGACTTGAATCTAACAGTTTTACTGCAGAGTAACATGGCTGCCCTCTGAAACTGTTGTCACAAGTACATTTACTGGGGACCTGGGCAAAGGCCTCTTTGGCTGTTTCCCCCAAATTGTAGTTGTACATTTGAAAATTTTATTCTCTCACATCAGCATGTGTAATTGAAGAATGAGGACAGTGCATAGGGTTGCCAGCCCCCCCCCCCAGTGGGAGAGGGGGAACACTCACCTTCGGAGGGTCTTGCCTGTCACCAGCCAGCTGGCCAGTGTGGGGAAACCCCACCCCCAATGGACCTTTTTGGGCCTACGTCTGGTCCTGGGCCTACTTCAGGTTTCAGGCCTACTTCTAGTTGGGGGTGGTGCTCTAGTTTTGGGATAAAACTCTATGGTTTGAAGCTGAATTTACCATAAGAGTTTTGCCCAAAAACCAGAGGTTCACCCCTGACCAGAAGAAGGCCCGGAACCAGAAGTAGGCCCGAAACTGGAAGTAGGCCCAAAAATGCCCAACTTCACTTCTGGCCTCTCAAAAGGACCCCCACTGGCCAGGTAAGTCAACCTGGCAACCCTAACAGTACATGTGACCCTGCTGCCCTCCCCATATGTTCAAATCACATCTGAAAAGAACTTTAGTTATGAGCTGATCTCTCTGCACTGAGGGAGAGCAAAGAGAGAACAATTCCAAATTAGGATACTTTCAAAACTGGTGTTAATGACAGAGTCTCCCAATAGCTGTCCTAGTTGATGTAAAAGTGGCCTAAAGCTTTATCACACAGCAATGGCAACAAATAAATAATTCAGAAACTGAAAAGACATAAAAGAAACATTCACATTTAAACCCTTGAAATGGGTAATTGTCAATTAATTGTTGATCCTGGAGTTATTTTTCCCCCATGGAACAATTCATTCCTAATGGATTCCAATACACTACATGTGGTCAATTAAGAAAGAAAGTTAAGAAACTTTCAACTCCTGTTGTCTGGGAGAGGATTCATTATACATCAAAAAGGATGGTAGACATATTTTATTCATTGTTTAAACCCTGAAATGGCTAGAGTTATACAGACTATAACTTTACCACCTTATGATTGCAAGTGCGTGGTGGAGAATCACTGGACTTGATATTCTTTGTACACTCAGAAAACTAGTATGTCAGGAAGAAGACGAAGGTGAAATCTCTTCTCCTTGGGATAATTTTCTGTATGCAGATGCAACCTATACAAGAAGGTTTACCTGGGTGGAAGAGAAAAGGGGAACACACAAAGCTCCAGGCAACTGTTGCCATGGATTTTGGAATGTTGTACAAAGAGAAGCATGGTAGTTAAACAGCAGGAGGGGTCTTAGTGATTCTGGGCCCCTGGGCAAAACTCCAGGATGGGGCCCCAGATTCAATAACCTCCATCACCCCGATTAAGACCAAGTGTGAAGTGGTTCCTTGTCTTGGAGAAAGCTGGCAGAAGCCACCGCTGCTGCTAAAAACCAGCTTCCCAAGATCCAGACAGAGCAGAAGCAGCTGTGGGAGTCTGCTGTTCATTGGGGTGGGGGTGGGGTTGTGGCTGGTTGGGAGCCCCCAACCAGCATGGAGCCTGGGGCAGCTGCCCTGGTTGCCCATTGGCTAACACCGTCCGTGTTAAACAGAAGAGAAGGAAGAGACCAGGGAAGTGAGAGGATGACCAAGATTATTTCCAAGATACTGTTTGCTAAGGGAGACAGCTCTGATTAACTTGGTAGAAGGAGGAGAGGAAAACTTTAAATCTGTGAAGGGCAGAAGGGCTGTGAGAAGACCAAGCTGCCTGCCATGTGGAGTCTTTGAACACACATGAAGCTGCCGGTTTGGTGTAGTGGTTAAGTGCGCGGACTCTAATCTGGGAGAACCGGGTTTGATTCCCCACTCCTCCACTTGCACCTGGCTGGATGACCTTGGGCAAGCCGTAGTTCTGATAAGAGCTGTTCTTGAAAAAAGAGCAGTTTCTGTCAGAGCTCTCTCAGCCCCACCTACCTCACAGGGTGTCTGTTGTGGGGAGGGGAAGGGAAAGGAGTTTGCAAGCCGCTCTGAAACTCCAAGTGAAGGGCGGGGTATAAATCCAATCTCTTCTTCTCTTCTTCTTCTTCTTCTTATAGTGAATTAGACCACTGGTCTATCAAGGTCAGTATTGTCTCTTCAGACTGGCAGCAGCTCTTCAGGGTCTCAAGCTTTGTGGGAATAGAGCAACGTTGTGATACCCAGGAAATACGGCAGCACTGAGCAGAATATATAAATCTACACTGTGTCTATATATTGTTTTAGGAAGGAACATAGGACTCTGATGTAGTCAGGACATCTGCTATTTCTGGGAAGTTACTCACCCATATAAAGTTTGCTTGTCTTTACAACCCTTTGTAAGTGTGTTTCTGAACACTCATCCCAGATCCCTATACAAATAGTGGCTTTATACATGCCGCACAGGCCTCAGTGTCTACTAGGGACATCTGGTTCACCATTGTGGGAAATAAAATACCCGATCCACCAGGGTCCTTATATTCTTATGACCAGCTTCAAAAATGCATCCCCCCATCTGCCTTCAGAGTGGTACAGTCCAGCAAGACCTGCGCCATGGAATTTCGTTGACCAGCTTCAAAAATGCATCCCCCCATCTGCCTTCAGAGTGGTACAGTCCAGCAAGACCTGCGCCATGGAATTTCGTTGACCAGCTTCAAAAATGCATCCCCCCATCTGCCTTCAGAGTGGTACAGTCCAGCAAGACCTGCACCATGGAATTTCGCTGACCATGCTGCTCAGCTTTAAGTTGGGTTACAATACTGTATGAGTTATTGGTTTGCTCTAGCAAGGCTTTGTCTGCTCTGATTTTTAATAAAGCTGTTCTGTAAGTTTATTATCCCTGTGTATTGTCTCCGAATCTCCTCCTGTGGAATCACTTGATTCCTGATGTTACACCATAATGGTGGGTAAACTAGAGATGAATGTAGCCTGAGCTGGGGGTTCTTTTGTCCTTTGTGCTATGAATGGCATGATTATTACACACAACTGTTCTCAGCCCCCCATGCCTTCTTTGCTCTGCATCCAAGGCATGAAGACTCTCTGTGCGTATGAGTGATGATGATGGTTATTATCTGGTACATGCTCTGCTACTTTAGGATTAGCACTTAATTAACTGGGCAGAAACAGAGGGAACAATTGGGCAAAATCCCAGCATTGAGAACTCATCACCACACAACTCCCTGAACAATTTCCTCCCTCTGTCTCTCTCTTCCTCTCCTTCCCCTCCTTGAACTTCCAGAAACTGCCCAGGGACAGGAGGGCCACCTGCTTTGGACCTGGCATCTGCGGGTAATCAGGGGCTTTCCGTCTCTTGTATGATGCCACTCGACACAGTGGGACATTAGCCACAGCAGCTGTGGAGTCAACAGGGTTCTTTGGAGTGCATTCAAGCTTTGTGCATATCCTTCAAAATTACAACATTTCAGGAAGAATCTGAATTACCCGTAGGGAATCCAAGCACGATTTCTACCCTCCTTTTCTTGTTTCAAATTAAGCATGCTTTAAAAAAAGTATCACATTTCAATGGGTGATGAGAGACTGAGGCTACCAAAGTGACTAATTTCCAAAGAAACTAGTATGGGGCTTTGTGAATTTTAAAAGTGATAGAACATACATAAAGTTCTTCATAAAGAACATTCTTCTGACACTGTATTATTATTTTTTCTAATCAAGAATGTTAACTTTGCTGCAGCCATTGTGGTGCTGTATAATGGTTAAAGACACTCAACTGTTTTTTGGATCCCACTCAGCTATGCAGAGAATTAACTTAAGGCAGTTCCGGGGGGTGGGGGAGTAAATTGTGGGATGAGCCACAATAGTGAATTGTTACATGCCTTACAGCCACGGTAAGGTTGTGTTACCGCCATCATGCAGGGCTTGCATCCAATAGCTTCCTGGTGGGGACCGTAACAGACGAAGCTACCTTGAGCACAAGACTTATGAGGAACAACTGGGGGGAAAAGTAAATTTAGGTTGGAGAAGAAAGCACTAACAGCCAGCTGCCAAATTCAGAATAGGGATCCTGGTAGACTAATAGGACTAATGATAGACTAATCTTTGGGACTGTCTCTCATCGTATGTGCCTTGCAGAGCATTGCACTCAATTGACCAACATCTCCTGGTTGTCTCCGGCCCCAAGGATGTCCAGCTGGCCTCGACTAGTTCCAGGGCCTTTTCTGCCCTGGCCCCAGCCTGGTGGAACAAGAGACCACTTGAGATCAGGGCCTTGCAGGATTTGTTAGAATTCCACAGGGCCTGTAAAATGGAGCTGTTCCACCAGGCTTTCCGATGAGGTGACGGACATCCCAGTTTGGTGTGGTGGTTAAGTGCGCGGACACTAATCTGGGAGAACCGGGTTTGATTCCCCACTCCTCCACTTTCACCTGGCTGCATGACCTTGGGCAAGCCATGGTTCTGATAAGAGCTGTTCTTGAAAAAAGAGCAGTTTCCGTCAGAGCTCTCTCAGCTCCACCTACCTCACAGCCTTAGGGTGTCTGTTGTGGGGAGGGGAAGGAGTTTGTAGGCCACTCTGAGACACCTTTGGGTAGTGAAGGGCGGGATATAAATCCAATCTCTTTTTCTTCTACTCTGGCCATCCCTGCTGACAGTGAAGGTTCCTTAACAGCCCAAACTGAGCATTTCCACTGAGGCGTTTCCGCTCTGACTAGTGTTTTGTTATTGTTTTTAATTGACATGGATATTGTTTTAACTGTAATTTATATATTGTCATTACCATGACTTCTGTGTAACTGTAACTCACCCTGAGTCTGCTTGTGAGGAGGGCAGGATAGAAATAAAAATGAAATAAATAAATAAATGTCAGGAATAGCATTGCACAAAACATTCTGTCACACGTCACCTTACATGAAGCTGCCTTACCCTGAAACTGATCCTGGGTCCATTTAAGTCAGTGCTGCCTAGTCAGAGTGGCAGTGGTTCTACAGGGTCTCAGGTAGAGGTGTTTCACATCACCTGCTGTCAGATCCTTTCCACTGTAGATGGCAGGTATTGAACCTGGGTTGTTCTGCATGCCAAGTGGATGTTCTACCACTGAGCCACAGTCCCTCCCAACTGTTTCTTTAAGGATGGGGCTGCAGTTTCACGAAATATAATCCTCCAACGTCTCCAGTGGAAAGGATCAGGCTGTACATATGAAAGACCTCTGTCTGAGACTGTGGAGAGCCAATCAGAGTAGCCAATACTGAACTTAACCAATAGTCTAACTCAGTGTCAGTCAGCTTCATGTGCCTAGCTACATCAGGTTAAAAAAAATGCCATCATCGTCCTCTTATGCTCTAGTTATTGAATTGGCTCAAGATCAACTATGTCATAGCTTCCTGAATGTTGCACACTAAGGGAATTACAGCGTTTTGACATGGCTGTCAATCTTTAACTGTAGTGTGGTATCCTATTAGTTATAGCTGCCGCATAGGTAAGATGCTGCAACTAGGGTGAAGGGAAAGGATTAGTGGTGGTGAAAAGTGACATCCAGTCGCAGCCAACGTATGGAGATCCCACAGTGTTTTCAAGACAATACATGTTCAGAGGTGGTTTGCCACTGTCTGCTTCTGTGTAGAGACCCTGGACCTCCTTGGAGGTCTCCCATCCAAATACTAACCAGAGCCAATCCTGCTTAGCTTTCAAGATCTATCATGATCAGGCTAGCCTGGACCATCCAGGTCAGGGCAAGGATTGCAGGCATCTTTTTTTAAAAAATCAGCTTTTGCTTTATACTTGCTGGCTATCAAAACAGCAAGGGAGAGTTGATTTTTCAGTGGCTCTGAGGTACATTATTTGTTTTGCGTGTAGAGGGTCCCAGGTGCAATTCCTTGCAACACCTGGTAGTAGCTGATGTGAAAGACCTGGGACTCTGGAGCGCTGCTGCCATTCAGAGTAGACAGTGCTGACGTTGATAGACCAGTGGCCTCACTTGGTATACAACAGCCTCACACGTGCAGTTCGCCAATTTACAGTGTAATCAAGTATCGTGTTTACTCATAAGTAAACCCCACCGTGATCAGTGGGGCTTACTCCCATGTATGTCTGCCTAGGATCACAGCCATTAACTTCCTACCACCCCACTGTCAAAGTAGTCGATTTTGTTAAAAGAGAAAGATTTAATATTTATCCACCACCTGTAGTCGCTTGGCAGTTTACACAGACAGAACGAATACCTGGTTTCTGCACTTTACCCACAAGCAGGCCTCACAGAAAGTGTTACTGTAAAGATCGCATGTGTTTGCCATAGATATGTTAATCGCCCACATGCATGAGTGAATGAAGGCAGACAAAGTCTGTTCAACTTCCAGAGCCTTCCCCTGACCTCGGTATGTTTGACAAGCATCTCTACAGCCTTGATGGATTCAGCAGCCCTTGTCCATACTTGGCCAGCTGGTGGGGGTAAGGGAAGGCACAGGCGACAGGGGAAGAAAGAGGGGCTCATGTCTCCCCAGCAAGAAGCTTGTCACTTTGGTGGCGTTCCACTTCAGCGGCCTGTTGGGCAGGCCGGAGAGGTGGGTTTTCCTTTGAACCCCCCCCCCCCCCCCCCCATGGGGCCCTGCTGGCTTTTCCTGCACTGCTCCACTGATCTGGCAACTTGTTTGGCTTTAGCAAAACTTAACATTCTAAATGGCCTGTTTGGAAAGCAAAAAAAGCAAAAAAAGAGAGATAAAAAAGAGCCAGGCGAGCTTCCTTCTCCTTTATCAGAGCCTCCGGCCACCATCGCCTCTGATAAAGGCAAGTAGCTTTTCTCCTCCCCCCCTTTGCCAGGGTTTGATCTTATTACAGAGAACAAGTTTTTCCCAAGCATCAATTATTATCGTTAACATTCAGGGGGAAATAAATGCGGGGGGGGGGGACGAGAAAGACGGCTTGAAGGGTAGCAAGTATGCGGGGATGTAATGAGAATTTGATTCCCCGATACACTTTGCCCCTTCGACTTCTAGTTCTGAGAACAAACGTCCAAAGAGATAGGCGGAGGAGGGGACGAGCGAGAAAGGATCAATTAATCCGACGGGCGCATTTTCAAATCCATTCTTATTGCTATTGATAGCGGGAGACCCCCTCCCTGCGCTTGGTAATTACCCCAATATTTCCCGCAGCCTGCGTCTAAACGGCTTTGGCTCGGGCTTCCCGCGAAGCGCCGCTCGCCCTCCCCTGATCCGCGGCGCGGAGAAAGGCCGCCTTGCCTTATCGCGCTGCCTCAATCCATCTGCAGCCAGCGGGAGGGCCAGCTAATCATTGTCATTGGGACAGCGGACGAGCAGTCTGGGGGACGCAGATAGATGTGGCACCGGAGGAGACGGGCCCGCTTCCTACCGGGCGCGCCCTTGCGCACAACGCCTCGCTCCCTTCCCCGGCTTTCCGAGGCGAGCCAGGCGCCCCTCTCCACCGGAGGCCCCCTCCCTTCATTAGACAAATGCCGCGATCAAAGTTATTATCTGCTGCGACAAAGGCGAGGGGCTTTAATTGAACGGGGCGTTGTAGGGGAAGGGGGGGAGCGAGCGACAAGAAGTCTTTTCATGGGGAGACGTCGTGTCAGCCAAGGAAGATGAGCCAGAGGAAAGGGGGGGGGGGAGATGGTATATAACAGGCAAAGCGGCTTTATATGGAAATGTAATGAATACAGTTGATAAAAAAGAGGGAGAGACAAAAGTTGTGAAGTTTCAAGCTGCGAGAGGACTTCAAAGTATATTCAAATGTCACATTGATTTTTCCCCCCTTCACATCTTTAGTAAGTTTTTCTTCTTCCCAAAGACGGATATGAACTTCTATTTTATCCACTAATGTTTTATCTACAAACGAAAGGGGGAAGAAGCACTGTTGTCTTTTCGCACGGAATAATCCTGATATTGGTAGTCTTTATCTTTTCTTGGTCTAGCGAAAGATCTCTCTGGTTGCCTTTGAAAACTGGCGGTGGCTCAGCCGTATGGAAAGGTCCTGCTCTAGAGGAGGGGGCTGTGGAGGAGGGTTGCCAACCTCCAGGTAGTGTCTGAAGATCTGGGATTACAAGTGATCTCCAAGGGACAAAAAGAAAATGGCTTATTTGGAAATGGACCTGATATCATACCTTGCTGAGATCCCTTTCCTCTCCACACCTCGCCCTTCCCAGACTCCACCCCTGAAATCTCCAGAAATTTCCCTACCCAGAATTGGCAACCCTTTGTGGAAGGCTGTTCATTTCAAGGCTATGGGCTGGCTCACAACAAATGGTTAAACACGAATGGAAAGGAACAGACACATTTGGGAGAGCAAGGAAACCAAGACATAGGAAAACAAGGATGACTACAGAGGTCACACAATACACTTTGTTAGATCATTGGTCCATATAGGTTAGGATTCTTTTCTCGTACTACTACTTACCTTCCAGAGTCTCAGACAGAGCTCTTTTCAGCACTGTTACTTAAGGTCGTAACCAGGGAAAGCAGCATGTTATAGACAAATGGGAAAAAAGTATGTATAAAGAAAAGCAGTCTCAGGAGGTTAAAGTTTTGAATGGAGTGGCAGGGTAGATGGGCGGAGTTTAATCCTTTTCCCCACATGACCTTAGCCCCTTTAGGTCATTATGTTTCCCCACATGTTTCAGGGCAGCATCTGAATACATTACATTATGTTTCCCCACGTGTCGGAAGAATGTGCTACACACGATCCTCCCGATACATGAGATTGCCATATTATCCAAAAAGGCCAACAAATGTATGTTCAGCTTCAGTGCAAGTGAACTATAACCCTTGCAAAGCAGGGTTCTGGTATGAGTATACTGAGGTTGAAGCCTCTCATTGCCCCTTTCAGACAAAATGGCGATGACATCTCTTGGGGAGATTGCGTGCAGCACATTCTCCCCATACATGTGGGAAAATGTAAGAACTATGAAAACGACTATCTTCTTGGTCTCACTCCAGATACTTTTGTTTGGGATTTAGATGTGTATTTCAGGTTAAGGATGCTTTCTTGGAACCTTGCTAAGGAGAAAAAACAGCTTTGAGGGGAAAATGGACAATTTGAGACCCCTCCTCTGGCGATTCCTCTGCTAAAATTGCAACCTCCCAAGGGTACTCTTGACTTTAAAAAGCTAAGGCTTTGTTTCATGGGTTTATATATATAGCGTACTTTGACCTCAGTATGATATATCTAGAAGAGCAAAAACAACAAACAAACTTGGCAGCTGAATGTAATGCATTTTTACCCTCAATTGCTGTACTCTCACGCCCAATTTTGATGTCCTTTCAGACCTGTCATCACGTGTATCTGGAGCTTCAGAGTGTCTTGACATCTGCACTATTTGTTGACAAGGCAGAAGAGCATAGAAGGTACACTCTTGGCAAGAAGGGAAGGTTGATATTCAAAGGTAAGAAGCTGTCTCCCCTGAGGAATTGTTGGGGGGGGGGGGGAGAGAAACTATCAGTAATTTCACATTACCCTTTTTAAGCCGGTTTGAAGCTGTTTTTGATCTGTCATGGAGTAAACCGGTACAGGGCTGCCATTTCACACATGGCTTTCCCCTACCGGTAAACAGCTGAATCTGAAGCAGTTTGCTATTTCAGGCTGCACTGCTTTTTCCCGCTTTTTCCTGCCATTTTTCGCCCGCGTGGGCGATCTCCAGCTTTTCTTTTTTAATGTTCGCTTTAGAGCGCTATAGCGCTATAACACAACACTCCAGGCATTCCAATGGGGTTGCTATAACTGTTTTACTGTTGTGTTATAGCGCTCTAGCGCTCTAAAGTGAACGTGGGCGAAAAACGGCAGGAAAAATCATTTCAGATCCAGGAGAAGAAACTGAAGACTACTTGGAAGTGATTTACAGGTAAAACGGTTCAGCTCCATTTCCTGAATGGGACAGAAGCGTTTGTGTGTGAAAGTACAAATATATTCCGGTAGGGAACCGGTTCTAAAACAGTTCTGTCTGAAATGTCAGACCACAAACCGTTTGGGAACCGTTCCTGAACCGGAATATGTCGCCTGTCTGAAATTCCTCTATTTTGGAATCCAACCCTAGCTTCCCAAGTTTTTCCCTCCAGGATATTTTAAACTCTCAGAAGTTTGGGCATGGTGAGGGGGACTAGCCCTCCATATGTACCCAGCACCCTCCTGGTGGATGCCAGCCCTCCCCAGTGCGGGCAGGGCCCTCTCATTTTTGCGATCTGGTCTGCAGTTGCGCTCCGACTGCCATGACTGCCCGCCGGTCCGCAGCTGATCTTTCAGATACAATGTGATGTTGATACTTCGAGAGGCACCCACCCCCACTGAAGCACGTGGTCTCACGAGCTGCCTGGGCCACTGTGCCATGATGCATGTGTGTGTGCCACAGACAGGCTCGGCCGCGTGTGCTGTCATGTTTTGCAGTGGGCTGCTTTCAGAGAAGCCCCTGCCGCTGGATGACAACCCGTCAATTTTGACAATTTTACAGCTGTCCAACCGTCTGTCCCATCCAAACAATGACAAAAATCCCTGGCTGCCACCATGTGAACCCAGACCCAGTGACGCTGCATGGCTCTGGGACAATTGGAAGGGAGCTGTCCAGCAAAGCAGACTGGGGCAGAGGAAGTGGCTGGCAAGAACTTTGTTCATTTCCCCCCTCCCCCTTTCTGATGTTTTTGTTTGCTCCTGACAAGTGTAGCCAAAAAGAGCACCATGCATGGAAAATGCAAAGGAAGTCGGGCACGTTTTCTCCATCAGCTCAAACGCGCATTTGATTAGTTTCCAAATTTCCCACTCCAGTTGAGACCCAGTTATCACTTTTCCGTCCCCAGCCATGGCCAAAGTCAAAATCTTTTACTACAGACCATGACCAGAATAATAAAATTAATGATAAAAACAACCAGAATATGAGATATAACAAATCTTGTCACTAGTACTGGCAACGAGGATGAACATTAACTTACAATATTAAAGTCCAGTCAGATCAAGGGATATCCCAGCCCTGGCCTTTCTCCTGGCAGGTGGGAAGGGTTTTGCCTATTGAATATCAGTCACTCCGCTGGCTCTTAATTAGATTACCACCAAGTAGATCACACATCTAATTAGTGGTAATCTAATTAAGAAACTTCCTAGCTTTCCCAGCTGGAAAGCCTTCCAAGAGTCACAATTCCAGGGGAGCGAGTGTGAATCTTCAAAGGCTTTCCAGCTGTGTTTTTTTTTTGAGGGTGAGAATAATTTACAAATGAACAATGGTTCCAGTGTAAGAATGTAACACCATTCAAGAAGCGTATGTATATTGTGCCATTCCAACTTCGAAAAAGAGGGACATTTGAAATTGTAAGCTGGCGTCCTCATCAGCCGGAACAGCTGGAACTTGGAGAATCTTGTGCTGGAACTGTGGAGACTTTTGGAAGGCATTCCACCCAGCTGAACTTTGTGAGGAATTGTCAGTATTACATTTTGGACACATACCTTTATGAAGAAGTTGTGCTACTATAATTTGTAGTTTGTGTTTGAAAGGATATTGAAATATTGACAAATTTATTTATTTAATATACGATACGCATAAGACAAATTATTGTCATGGTTTATTTTTTTGCTTATGTGGAGGTTGGCAGCCCTGCCAGTCAGAGAGCGCATAGCTGATATTGCAGTGCTACCCAGATAATCAGATTTTGCTGTATGATGACATCTCTGATGGCAAATGATGGCGATTGAGGGATGTTTGTTTATATTAAAAATAGAAACATTTTTGTTTATATTCAGCCATGTTGGTCTGAAGCAGCAGAACAAAGTTTGAGTCCAGTGGCACCTACCTCACCTGCAAAGTTTTATTCTAAGTATCAGCATTCATGTGCATGCACACATAGAATCATAGAGTTGGAAGGGTCCTCCAAGGTCATCTAGTCCAACCCCCTGCACAATGCAGGAAATTCACAAATACCTACCCATCCACACCTGCAGTGACCGCTGTCCCATGCCCAGAAGATTACAAAAAACCCTCCAGGATTTCAAGTCAAACTGGCCTGGAGAAAAATTGCTTCCTGACTCCATTGTGGCAGTCAGGATTTCCCTGGGTGTGTAAGAAAGGGCCACAAGAACTAAGCACTGATGCAGTCCTTCCCGCCCTCCCTCTCATGATCTGCTTAAATTCACAGAATTAGCATTGCTGTCAGATGGCCATCTAGCCTCTGTTTGAAAATCTCCAAAGAAGGAGAGCCCACCACCTCTCAAGGAAGTCTATTCCACCGAGGAACCACTCTGTCAGGAAGTTCTTCCTAATGTTTAGCTGAAAGTTCTTCCTAATGTTTAGCGGAAAACTCTTCTGATTTAATTTCCACCCATTGGTCCTGGTCCAATCTTCTGGGGCAACAGAAAACATCTCTGCACCATCCTCTATATGACAGCCCTTCAAGTACTTGAAGATGGTTATCATATCACCTCTCAGTCGTCTCCTCTCCAGGCTAAACATATCCTGCTCCTTCAATCTTTCCTCATAGGACTTTGTTTCCAGACCCCTCACCATCTTCGTTGCCCTCCTCTGGACATGATCCAGTTTATCTATATCCTTCTTAAATTGTGGTGACAGGCTAAACATATCCTGCTCCTTCAATCTTTCCTCATAGGACTTTGTTTCCAGACCCCTCACCATCTTCGTTGCCCTCCTCTGGACATGATCCAGTTTATCTATATCCTTCTTAAATTGTGGTGACCAAAACTAGACTCAATACTCTGGGTGAGGTCTAACCAGAGCAGAGTAAAGCAATACTGTCACTTTGCATGATCTGGACACTATATTTCTGTTGATACAGCCTAAAACTGCATTTCCTT
>NW_015169175.1:2063267-2063493 GCF_001447785.1 Gekko japonicus
CACTTTTACTCTACATTGGTAGCATATATGGTGAGCGTTTAGGCATAAGACTCAGACTTGAAAGTCAAGTTACAACATCAAAGACAAATTAGTAACAAGAAGGATCTTTATTCAGTACAGAGCACAGCAACAGACTATTAGAGGATTATAAAAATAATAAGAAACCTATGGCGATTTGCCTTAACTACACAGTAAAGATAAATAGTTACCAGTTCAGGAACATTCA
>NW_015169175.1:2064751-2085923 GCF_001447785.1 Gekko japonicus
GTGAAGAATGTGGGTTATAAAGTTGTTCAGGCCATCTGGCCTCACCATTTGGCTTGCAACAGGAAATAAGGCACAGCATGTTATCAGAAAGACATCACAGGAGAAGACAGGAGAACCTCTGTGTGCATGGCTACAGAGGAAAGGCCTGGAGAGCAACCCCTCTGGCGACCTCGAGGCGGGTGGGCCAGTGGGGCCTGGAAGGATCGGGGAGGCATTTAAATACCTCCCTGTGCCTTCCCCAGCCTGTCCAAGGGCCAGCTTGCCCTTCCCTTTCCTTCAAGGTGGGGGGTCTTGCCCGGGCTCCCCGCAGCCGTGGGGCACTCGGGCAAGCCAGAGGAAGGCATGGGTGTGTGGCCTAATATGCTAATAAGCTGTGCTGTCAGGGGTGTGGCTTAATATGCTAATGAGTTTCTGCTGTTGGATGTGGCTTGTTATGCTAATGAGTTCCTGCTGGACTTTTTCTACAAAAAAAGCCCTGCATTTATCCCCATTGAAATTCATTTTGTATGTTTTAGCCCAATTTTCCAGCCTGTCATGATCATCCTGTATCCTGACTCTTTATTCTACCATATTTGCTACCCCTCCCAATTTTGTATGATCTGCAAATTTAATAAGTATTTCCTCTTTTACTTCATCCAAATTATTTATAAAGATGTTGAACAAAACAGGTCCCAGGACAGATCCTTGAGGCACTCCACTTGTCACTCCTCCCTAAGAGGATGAGGAAGAAGAAGAAGAGATTGGATTTATACCCCGCCCTTCACTTGGAGTCTCAGAGTGGCTTACAAACTCCTTTCCCTTCCCCTCCCCACAATAGACACCCTGTGAGGTAGGTGGGGCTGAGAGAGGTTTTTCCAGAACTGTCCTTGAGAGAACAGCTGTGACAGAACTATGGTTTGCCCAAGGTCACCCAGCAGGTACAAGTGGAGGAGTGGGGAATCAAACCCCGTTTTCCCAGATTAGACTCTGTGCACTTAACCACTACACCAAACTGGTGGGGTATAAATATCTGAATAAACACATTTCTAGATACAGGTTATATCAGGAGACTGGCACAGTGACTCATTTTTCATCACTTATGCCAGTTCTCCCCCCACCACCACTAATGGAAAGTGAGATGGGAGATTAGCAGAAGTGGCACACATGGCCTGACTTGACAAAATAACATCTATGTCAGATCTGACCCTTGTAACAAATGTGTTTGACATCTCTGTCCTAATTACTAATATCTACATTTTCAGTCCAGCCATTCGCAGCTGGGGAGAGTTCAAAGAGCTCCATCACATCTCTCTGGAAAGCATGACGCTCACATTCCTGTGACAGATGAAAAATGGCTGCACTACAATCGCATTCGGGTCCTGGTATTTTGCCCCATTTAAACAGGTCTGCACAGCTGCCAAAGCCTGTTCATATTCTATTAGCTGTCTTCCATGCTTTACGGGCCAGGTCAAATCCTACGGGCCTCACGTTGGTGTTGATGGCTGCCAGACTGGCTACAGTACACATATGGAAACAATCCGCTGGAAAAAAATTGATGGAAAACACTGAATAGATTGTACCCAGCCCTTGTTTTTAATAATACAATGATCGCTTCAGCAACAGTTCACCTAAATCCCCCCACCCCTACAAGTCTGCAGACTCTCCTACAGGTGGTCTCCTTTTTTTTTTTTTAAGACCATGAAAGTAAAATAAGGTCTTTAATCTGGATCTTTTAAATCTTCCCCAGCACAGCTAGCAATGTGACATGGTGAATATGTATTAGGCAATACCTGTCACAGCCTCTAAATGCTGTTGGGAGGGAAACGATGACAAATATGCTCAGAAGTCAACATTCCTTTCCAAATCCTGAAGGATTCATCGCAAAACATCCTATTATGCCCGATAAACAGAATGAACAAGAAATGACTTAGATCTTCTCACCGTTTTACTTTTACAGGCTAATACCCAGAAGGACAGAAATGAACATTGACTCAGATTTTCCATGCCCATTGTAATTCTTCTGTTCATTGGATTTCTTTTGTGGATGAATGGTTTGTTTTATTGTACTGTTGCGGGAGCTGTCTATTTCTTCGCTCCCAGCTCCCAGCAGTGGCCACCTAGAGTACCCTCCCCTTAGGCTCACAACACTCTGTGCCTCAGCTTACTTTTGGTTTTTATCCCCAGTCCACCCATCACTCATCAGTGAGGGGGGGGGGCTTATAACCAGTGCATCAAGGCCCCCAGGATCATCCTGGGAAGTTCAAAGAGAAAAATGGAATCAAAACAAAAAATAAAATATATTGTATTTTTCCATTTGTATGGGAGAAGCTCTCTATTTTCTGTCATGTTACATAAACATGTATTTTTAAGAGCAGGGGACGGCCAGTCCTTCCTTCTACTTCATAGAGTTCTGTCTGTCAACTCTGGCATCGCTCTTCAATCATCTGGGAGACAGTTCATGATGACTATGCAGAGAGAGGTTTGCGTTTAAACTTCATTGAAAATTTGTCCTCGGAAAGTCGTCGCTCGAACAAAAGATGCGCCGAATTCGGCAGGCGAGAGCTATCACAATATTTACAATTCTGTGATAGCTGTCATTGTAGCCCAACCTATGTGTTCGTTGTCGTCTTCTCAGTCTTATTATTGTAAATAAAACATCCCCAAATTGATTTTTAAAAAATCTGTTGCATTTTACCAGTGTTGCAAGCAGCTTTAGAAACTATGGTAGAAGGGAAAAAAAGAATTCAAATAAGCAAATACATATTTTGAGAACATTACTCTTCCCTGCTTTATTGATACCTGAGTTGTATCTTTACTGTTTATGTTTCATGGAAATTTATAGACTTCATGTTCCAGGGGTTTAGGAAGTTCTTCATCTCTCTTTGACCTTTTTCACAGAAAGGGAGCCGACTGGTACATGCAGAGGCTCTATTCAGACCTTTAGCTGAACCAGAGGAGGCTCAGAAAGAATATGCCAAAAAATCTTGGAAAGTAGTAGATAGCAACAATAGACCGTGGGCCAATGAGACCTGTGTTCATATCCGTACTTAGCCATTACACTCATCCTGATCACAGCGTAGCAATAGGGAGATCAACAGTTGTCAATACCTGTGCATTCTCTGTTGTAGCTCCCACCTTGTTGAATGCCTGAGAAGGTCAGAGAGGCTCCCAAACATCTGTCATTTCAGTGTGAACACATGAAACTGAACACATGAAACTGCCTTATACTGAATCAGACCGTCGGTCCATCAAGCTCAGTATTGTCTACGCAGACTGGCAGCGGCTCTCCAGGGTCTCAGGCAGAGATCTTTCACATCACCTACTACTTGGGGCTTTCAACTGGAGATGCTGGGGACTGAAACTGGGACCTTCTGCATGCCAAGCACTTGTACCACTTTTATAAGAGGAATAGGATTATAGTTTAGTGTACTGTTCATTGCATGTAATGACTTGTTTTTACTTCATTGTTTTCTAACGTTTGTAATCCAGTTTTTTCATTGTTTATGGTATGTCATGTCTTATACTGTTTTTATTTGCACTGTTTTCTGATTTTTCAGTCCAGTCTTACTGTGTAGTTTATTGCTTGTCTTTTTTTCTCCTTTGTTGTTATATTTTGTAATCTGCCTTGTGTCTCAGAGAGAAAGGTGGGCCATAAATTCAGTAACTGTGGGCGTAGACACACACATGCAGCAATGTTTGCACAGATTCCAGAAACTTGAGGGGTGGTTGAATAAGATCTCCGGTGATTGGAGATGGGACTTTGATACGTTGTATATCCCCTTACCATGACTAGTAAACTTAGAATAAATTATACATAAAAATTGCTGCAAAAGAAGAGAAGTTATGCAAATGATCTCAATCTGAATAATTTCCCAGATCACGCATAGATCTTGGCACAGACTTTGGAGCGCCTGAGTACAGAATGTTAATTTCTTTAAGTGTGGTTTATGCTTCATTCCTGTGAGTCATTACATAGGCAAAACAGTACTCAAGACGGTTGAAAGATTGTTATGGCAAATCAGTTGTGTTGTCACATACACCTGTCAATCAAAGTTTTGCTATAATCTACAGTGACAGTTTCCCTCTATCACTTCTCTATGGAAAGAACTGTCTCCATCCTCAAGATATTGACTGAATGCCCTGGTGTCTGTTGATCTTCCCTGAAAACTTTCTTCAAATTAGGAATGACTTTGAATTTCATATTCTGCTGTTTTTATCTGGAAATCTGATAAAATTTTGTTCATCCCTTGTGAGAACTGAACTCTTGTTTCTCTATTTCCGATTGCGGGGGGGGGGGATTGCTTTTCAATCTACTCCATTTTATTTAGAACTCACGTTCATTGTCGGCCAGTTTTATTTGACCACACTTGGTTTTACGCCATTCCGCTCGATCTCCGGTGCTTGTCCCGGTCAGTCCAGCTTGTGCCAAAGGTCACTCAGCGACTGGTCCGTCGGGGCGCAGGGGAGCCTCAATTCTCTGGCATTACACCATTGAAGAGGCTATCCCTCAAAAGCCCCCTGGCCTGGAGCCTATCGCAAAGGCTCCACGGGGGTGTCACTTGAGGTGGCACCCCACCAGGCCGCTGGTTTGCGATTCGCCCTCCTCTGTTGTGAGGAGAGCGTCCGCCATCGCTGTTCCGTCAACCAGAAGTCCAGTTATACTTTTTTTCAATGTCATGTATCAATCAGTAATGTCTCCTTATATATATTGTGAAGTGGGGTGGCACTTTCTGAAATTCCACATGCTCCTAAATCAGTTGGCTCCATGATGTGTCACTCAGAAGCTGTCCCTATCCACTGTCTGTGTTGCCTGAGTCCCGCCTCCAACATCCTAAACAGTTTGCTGTTCCTCTCCCCCCCATAGCCAGTTGGAACACAGAGGTTTGCATATGTGGTCTGGCTGGCCTTTGCCTCTACCATTCTAAACAGTTTGCTGTTGCTGTTGGGAGTCATTGAATGTGTCTTGCGGTAAAATACATATCCCAATCTTCCCTTAAATGGTCACTGGAGTTGCCAGTCTCCCTGTGGGGCCTGGAGATCTCCCAGAAATCACTGTGTTCCCCAGCCACAGCACATCATTTCCCCTACAGAAAATTTCCCAGCGATTACAACTGATCTCCAGATGACCAAGATCAGTTCTCCTGGAGACAATGGCTGCTTTGGGCAGTGGACTCTATGGCATTATACCCTGCTGAAGTCCCTCCGCACCCCAAACCCTGCCCTTTCCAGGCCAGTGTGGTATAGTGGTTAAGTGTGCAGACTCTAATCTGGGAGAACCAGGTTTGATTCCTCACTCCTCCACTTACAGCTGCTGGATGACCTTGGGCAAGTCGTAGTTCTGACAAGAGCTGTCCTTGAAAGGGCAGTTCTTGAAAGAGCTCTCTCAGCCCCATCTACCTCACAGGGTGTCTTGTGGGGAGGGAAAGGGAAAGGAGTTTGTAAGCCACTCTGAGACTCTGAGTGCAGGGCAGTGTATAAATCCAATCTCCTCTTCTTCTTTTATTCCTCAAATCCACAGGTATTTCCCAACCCAGAATTGGCAACCATGTAATTGGCTATGGAACCACTTTCCAGACCCTTGGAACCCAGAAAACATGGCATAGGAGGAGGTGCTTTCTACCTTAGCTGCCACTGCATAACCCCAAATCAACATAAGTCAGGGGTTGAGGGAACCATACCTGTTACCATGAGGCTGTCCTCCCATACTATCCACTTGGGGCAGCAAAAGGATTTGAGACAGCCCTGCCTTACAGCTAAGCAGAAGGAAATAAACATGACTTGCCTCCCTCTATTTTCCCCGTCCCTCTGCCGCCCCACCAGCTTCCTTCTAGAACTCATATTTCTTCCCACAATGGGCCTTACTCCTAGTATATACATAAATGATGTAGAGTATGTATATAAGCACCATACGTATTGGGTATGTAACAAGCATAAAGGCCCTGGGGCCACTCTCTCATTGAAAATCCCATCTTCCCAGTTCTTCAGCACTGACAAACCACTACCAGGGAATTGCAGAGATGCCATGTTAATTGCTCAATCATATATAGCAGATATGTCTTACTATTAGCAGTTCTACTCCAGCCATAAGTCCAGCTCTCCAATTATCACTTCCACTTGCTTCACCCCATGTTCCAGGCAAGAGTCTCATTCCCTAGGTCTTTTAACCACAGTTTCAGGCTGCTGCAGCCTTCTGTCGGGTTAGCCTTGCGGTTGCTAGCCTATCAGTGTCCTATGAGAGGGTCTCCTGGAACACACTAGACATGCACAGGGCAGCCAAGCTGGAGCATGAGTGAGGTGAGGTCACACCGGGTGCAGTGTGGTCTCTAGTTCCCAGGTTACACACGGAGTAGGTAATTTGACAGCAGAAGCAGGTTTGTGGGCAAATCCAGAAATCAGAGTCCAAACACGGTCCAGAGGTTCAGAGTAATGAGTCAGGGTCAGTGGTGGCAAGGATGGGAGTAAAATGATGCGTTGCTTCCACAGCTAGTCTCCCCCTTTCTCTGCCCTTTATAGCAGAAACACTAGTCTTGGCAGCTGGACTGCATCATGCAGGTGCGTGCACACCCTTCCTCACTGGATCCACATGTTGCTGGGCTGCTAATTGCACATGCCACCGTCTTTCCAGCATAGGTGGTTCTAACTTTATCATGGATTCTGAGTATCCATGTTACGGAGAAGAAAATGGTAATACAGAAGTTGACTCGGACCAACTTGCCATAAATCCATTGATGCATGCTATGATGGTGGGTGATTTCTTTTAAGTGACCTCTTGACTGATCCAGGCAATTTAGATTCCTTGCAAGTTTACTGGGAGGAGATATTAACCTCAAAAAGCAGTCATTTTTTTAAATTTCCTTTTCCCTTGGCGCTTTTTTGAAATAGAGGCACCAGTTAGACATTCCAGTTTTAAAGGAACAGCTGCTATTTTCGATGATTGATTATTGTCACTATCCATACAGTTTTGCACTTTATTTCTTCCAGAACCCCCTATGAATACCATCTGGCCTTCGTGATTTACAGCACTTGGGTTTCATGAGTTGCTTCATGAATCCCCAAATTAAGACAATGAAAATATAAGATGAAAATCTTAATGATGGCTCTATTAGACAGAGGACTCATCTTTCAAGGGAAGTTGCATCACTTAAGACATTTATATAGCGAGACTGAGTGAAGCGGTGGAACAGTACCCTGCAGGGAACAATTCTCTTCCTAAGTCTAGGATGGAACATGTGAAAAATGTTCACATTGTGAGTATTTCCCTGAATTTAGTCCATTTTGTAGGCTTCAGCACATATTCTGCAGGGACTCTTCTACTTTCATTTCTCTAAAATCTCTCTCTCTCTCTCTCTTTCTCTCTCTCTAGCAGAAGCCTTTGGCCTCTCCCACTTTTAAGGAGGAACTAGAGGGGAGGCTGAATTTCGAAAGCTGGCAGGTCCAGTTTGAGTATTCTTATTTTGCGAACTCACAAGTTTTGCTCTTTTTCATGCCATACATTTTGTGTTTAAACAGTTACTTTTTCAAAATTCATTTTTTACATCAATTGCTTATAATTCAAATAACACATATGCTTGCCTTTCTCTCAAAACTAATTGGCCCATTATATGACTGAGAAGGATGTACTCCCAAACAATCCGGCCTATGCTTCTTGGTTATGCTTCTGAATATAAAACAGTATAAAGTACTCCAGTATTACAAACTCTGAACCGTATATAACAATATAGCTCCTATCATTATCCTCATAACAACAGTCTTTAGTTGATTATATATTTATTTCGAATAAATTCAGTAATGATTTTAAAAAAACCAAACTAATTGGCCCATGAGGTGGGTAACAAAAGAGTTAAAACAATCCCAGTAGTAATCCCAAACAAATGAAACAACAAGCAGCCGACAAAGATATACAACTTATAAATAGAGCATAATGTATCAGTGATGGGAAATGTATGACCAATGTGTGAAAATGGCACACACACAAACGTGTGCGTGCGTATTCTGTCAAGTTGCACCCAGCAAGGGGCTTTCAAAGCAAGTGAGAAGGAGAGGTACTTTGCCATGGCTTTCCTCTGCTGAGTCTTCCTTGGTGGTGTCCCTTCCAAGTACCAACCCTGCTTAACTTCTGAAATCTGACAAGGTGTCATGCCATCTTCCCTAAACATGCACATACAAATGTCATATCAATCACATAAATTACAAAAAAGTAACACTCATGGAAATGAGGTGAATTGAAACTGAAGACTCTGGGTTGATTCAAGCATAATGGGAAACAAAGGTTTAATTCAACTAACTTAAAAGGGCCAGGCAGGTGATATGAAAGTCCTCTGCCTGAAAACCCTGAAGAGCCAGTGCCAGTCTGACAACACTGACAACACTGACACTGATGGACCAATGGTCTGATTCAGTATATGTCAGCTTCACATTTTTAAGCATTGTCAATTCTGCATGGCCAGTGACCAGAGGTAAACCATTTGGTGATGCAGTAAGGTTTTGCTGTCAATTGGGTGTTTCAAGACAGAATGGGATAGCTACTGAGTCTCTGGTGGGACAGGGAGGGGAAAGACTGATAGAGCTGAAGCCAAATTTACTACAACAAACCAGGGTGGTTATTAAGATATGGGTCAAAATGTCAAAGGTAGCAAGCAGTTATTGTAGATGAGTTTGATCTGACTGTCAAACCTAGCTGTCAGGCTAGCAATCATGTAACTACAGACAGGTGCTTCTACCAGGTGTTGCTCTTTCAGGTCTTGTTAGAGATTGCATCACCTTATTAGGGATTGGATAGAATTCAGAATAATAGCTGTCTGCTTAGTTAGCTATGGGGACTCAGTTCTCAGAGACTAAGGCGTGGCATGCTGTTCAATGGCCTGGTAAATATCTGTATATATTCACCTTTATAAAATCTCTGTGCACCTTCATATCTGGTCAGTCTCCTGCTTCTTATTTTCATAACCCAATAGTTATTTGTGAGCCAAACTCTGGTTACATTGACTAACCACACCTTTATTAAGCCAGAGGTTCATATTACATGTGAAGTAACACAGTGACAACATATGCAATCAAAAAAAAGATATGAAAAAGATCATATTGACTCATCCCCTGATGAAACTCTGTACAATACAGGCTTGATATTCTCATCAGAAGGAAAACTAAACCTCTGCAAAGCTTTAGCAGAGAAATGTAGAGTCACAAGTATAATCTTGAAATAAAGCAAAAGGAGAAAGAGGCCATAGCTCAGTGGTAGAAAACATGCTTTGGAAGCAGAAGGTTCTAGATTCAGTCCTTGGTCCCTTTAGTCAAAGGATCTCAGGTAGCAGACATTGGGGAAGGCAAACTTATCTCTCTCTCTCTCTGCCCTAGTGTTTCATATTTCTCCCATACTTGAGTGATAGATAGTTCTGGAGTTAGTGTTTTACAAGGTCAGTTCCCTTGTGAGTGCTGAAGGACATATTTTTTTTTTTAAAGGGTTCATTTGGAGATATGTACTCTGAGGGAGGTACAGATATCCAGCTAATGTTAGTCTTCAAGGCTGCACCATGCTCTCCAAAAGCAACAGCTCACAGCTGGTCTTTCCTATGGGGCAACCTGGGAAATTACCAAGGGCCCTGTGCTGAGGTGACTGGCTAGTGGGGGTGATAGAAAGTGGTGGTGGAAAATAAAGTCAGAATGCAAACTGCATTGTATTTACAAATGGGCATGCATTGTGAAAATTAGACACTGTATTCTTGAGAGTGGATTAGGTAGGAAGAAAATGGATGTGGGGGGAGGCACATCCTTGGCTTTTGCCAAAGGTGCCAGGATCACTGAGGTGAGACGCCTGGAATCCATTAGAAGCTTAGCATCATATTTGACCCTGAACATTTACTGAGATCAGCATCCTATCTGAATATATTATCTTTCATGACTTCTTGTAAAGCACTTAATGAACAAGAGAACTTTTGTACTACTCTGGTATTTCCTGAGGAAGATCCAATTTTGAAACATTGTTATATAATCCGGAGATGATGTTGATGATGTACCTTTGCACTAGGATTTTCATATGATTTGCAGGAATTTATTTATTGTGTTGTAGTGTTTCAGACTGTAATACATAGAAAGCATTTTCTTTGCAAGTCTTGTTGACTGCTTGATTTGTGGGTCAGACTCTCATGACTGTTTTCTTTATACTTGTTCCATGCTTTTCCCTAACCACAGTACAGCTCACTTCTTTTGCCATAGTGCTTCCATTTGTGCAAGACTGACTGAAAACCATTGATCTTGCATAAATGGAAGACTGCCCTTGCTCAGCAGCCTGCAAGTTTGTTTCTTCCCAGCTAGCTACAACAGCTGAGCCTTCTGTCCATAGGAATCCATATTCCTATACACCTGTGAAACTGTTTCAGTCCCCACGCATACAGGTGAAGGTATGTCTAGTTGCTAGTAGCTACCATCCATTAAAGGCCTGACATCAGAACAAGTATTTGTAGCTAGCAACCTGTATGAAAGATTTGAGAAGATATTTTCTGCAGAAAGAATGCTTACATCCCTCAACATCTGACAGCCATTATTATATCTGCGATGGTGTTGTCAGTTTCCAAGTCAAAATTAGTGACTAAGCAATGCTTCCAAATCAGGAGCTTTAAAACCCCCCCACAGATATACCCATTTCAAAAATACAACAAATAGAAACCCCGTTTTCTATAACTTTAGATCTAATATTTGGAGAGTAACTGTATTCATTTTAATTTCTTGTCTATACTTGTAATGCTAAGTAAAGCGTATTTGGGGTGTTACAGAAGTTTTGTTTAACCCCCAGTCACCCCAGTGTATTTTTGGCGTTCCTTTGCAGAATGTTTGCTAGCATCTAGATGATGATAAAGTTGCTATCAACTGTGATGATAAAGGAGATGGCTGCTGTACTTGTACTCAGAGTAGATGTGCATACCAAGTTCAGTTTTCAAGTTGATTTCTGGTTAGCTGCCACTCACTGGATACTTCATGTGAATCAGCCCTTCAAGTACACTTATTTATGTCACTGTTCTGCCACAGAAAACAAAGAAACATTGGCTCCTGCTATCCTTCTTCACTTGTAACTCTGGAAGCTCTGTGCTTGGAAGCCAGGAAGCTTACAGAATAAAGTGTGAGTGAGGGGCTTTCAGTGCCTTCTCCAAATACATTCTCTCTTTACCCCTCTCTTAGATACACCCTATGAACTAGCTTGTTGTGTGGTAAAGACTGTGGAGCTGAAGGGGGGAATTATTTGCTGATTGTCTCCTGAAGTGCACAAGAGCGAGTGTGGTGTAGTGGTTACAGGGTTGGACTAGGATCTGGGAGACTACAGGTTCATCTCCCCACTCTGCCGTGGAAGCTTGCTGGGTGACCTTGGGCCAATGACTTTCTCTTAGCATAACCTACTTCACAATGATTTGGGGAGGATAAAATAGAAGAAAGGAGAGTGATGTAAGGCTCTCCAAGTCTCTACTGGAGAGAAAGGTGGGGTATAGATGAAGGAAATAAATAAATAAATAAGAAGTAATAACATCTGTGTTCTGTGTTTGTTCCCTGCTGACTATGAAAAAGGCTACTTCCACACAGTGATGATGACTCTTGGGATTGCTTTCATCTCCACTGAATAGTGCAGCAGCATGTGCATTGGCGAGAGAGCTTCTGCACATGGGAGTTTTCCTTTTCTTTCCCCCCCCCCCCCCCAATTATTTTTCCATTTTATAAGTGCTCTACAGTGACTCCGCGTTGGCTTTCAGGAGTGTGGTTGTCACAACTGCTGTGGTGACCCCCCCTTTTGTTCTTTTCTTCATGCGTGTGCTGTATTGCTGTAACAGCTGTGATGGCTCTGTCCACTTACCTCCCTTTCAGAGGCATTTTTCTTTCCCTTTCTGACTGAGCAGCCCTAGCAGTCTGTTTTCTTCTTTCCTGAAGAGCTTTGGCTGTCCCACCCTGTCTCGACTCTCGATATGATGTTTTACTACTGGCTCAGTCCAGAAACCTGAGGGAAGGAATGGGAGCCCCCTTTAATTTAAACCACTGAAAATGGTGCTTGAGACATTTTGAAATTCAAAATTAACAAAATATTTAATTCAACATAGAGGGGAAAAGTGAAGTGAAATCAGGGGTTGAAATTTATGAGGTAAATCAATATGGATAACTCCAGGGGTCATTTCGTAGAAAAAGAGGTGCTGGAGCTCATTAGCATAACTTATTAGCATAACTTATTTGCATATGCCAACTTTCCCCCCAGTACTCCATCTTTGTTAAGCTGCTCTCAATTAAGGCTGAAATCAAACTGTCAGTACTCAATTCAGTCAAGGCAGAAATCTGACTGACTCTCTCTCCCAATACTATACCAGTATTGGGATTCAGGAATATTTATTTATTTATTTATACTTTCAATTTGTACCCCACTAACCCCCGAAGGGCTCTGAGCGGCTTACAGAGACCTTCTGCAGAGACCTATGCAGAAACCCTAACTATGGCCACAATACGTCTGGGGTGGGGGGAGCCCTACCAGGTACTCTCCCGGCTCCGATCGTTCGTTTATCCGGAAATATCGATATTTTTTTGGTTCAATATATCTGAAACTGAAAAATACCAGGAATTTTTTTTCCTGCACACTTCTGTATAGTACTATAGCAACTTTGTTTTAAAATCCCTCAGAAAGCCCTCTGGTAGTTAAACAGGGGGGAAAAAACCACTTGGAAAATGGTACCTGCAAGGGGATGATGCTAAGAATTACGCAGGTTTATGAAGAAGTCCTCAATGGCTACTGGCCGTGGTGAGTAAAGGGAACCTTCGTATATGTAGGCAGTAATCCTCTGAAATCCAGTGCTAGAAGGCAGTATTAGGGGAAAGCCTTGCCCTTTAGACCCTGTGTGTTGGCCTTCTAAGGCAACTGGTTGGCTGCTGTGTGAAACAGGATGCTGGATGAGATGGATCACTGATCTGATTCAGCAGGGCTCTTAGGTTCTTAAAGTGTTGCCTATATGAGTGAGGACCTTTGCAGGGCAGGAAAATACTCAACATTCATTCCAAATGTCATAATCATGTGCTTGGATTGCATTATTTTCAGAAAGATTTGTACTAAAGCAGCTTTGAGAAAGAGCTTATTGAGGACTAGGAAAACCTGGAAACAGGGCGATTATGGCACAACATCATACAGAAGCTCCACGAAGGAAGGAAGGAAGGAAGGAGGGAGGGAAGGAAGGAAGGAAGGAAGGCTTCTGACCTATTGGTTGTGGGGAGGAGGAGGACCATACTAGTCATTTCTGATATCAATGTAGCATAGTTAACGGGGACTGTGAAGATGCATATAATGTCCATATTTTGTTATTTGTTCATTTCATTGACTTTATGCCCCATTTTTTTCCTCACTGGGGAACCAAAGTGTCTTGCAACATTCTCCCCATGTCCATTTTATTTCCACAACCACCCCATTAGGTATATTGGGCTGGGACTGCGTGACTGGCCCAAGCTCACCCAGCAAATTTTCATGGCAGAGTGGAGATTCCAACCTGGGTCTCCCACATCCTAGTCCGACATTTCAACTGCTACCCCACACTGACTCCTTTATTATGGCTGATTTATGTATCAGCCATCTCAGGTTTCCCCTCTTAAATTTAGAGTCAAAATGTTTGTAAATCCCGTGAGTGGTGCAACGGTTGAATTGTGCTCCTAGGAGAGACTGCTCGTAGTATGATTTCTGATGCTGGAGCACAATGTTATCAGGTAAGTTTCTATCTTCTCACTTTGCTGGGCAAGAGGGTCACAGGGTCTGCTGTGAAATAGATTAAGCTTATTCAAAATGGAGAGCACTCGATTCAGCATGGATGGAGTTGCGCGATAACAAAAGGTGGTGTTAAAAGCCTAGGCGAGAGCAGAACAATTCTCACAGGGCCAGACAAGCTGCCTAATTTATTGGAGTGCTAATAGGCACATTTTCATTATCATAAATCTATACAGTGTACACACTTGCTCGGACACACACATACAACAGTTGTCACCCCCACCCCAGTCTGGAAAATGTCCATGCCATGCCACATCCAAGTCCATTAGCCCATTTTAAGAAGCAAGGTTAAAACTGATGCATTAGTGGAGGTCATACATTACTGTGTGCTTCTATCAAGTCATTTGAGTGGCTGTCCTAATTATGATTATGATATTAACACAATAAAAATCCTGGTATGGAGGACGGTAGCTATAAAAGCAAAACAGGCATGGAATATGGCTAAAAAGTAGCAGTGAACAGGAAATGACATTTTCAATTAAAGTACGTTTTTTTTAAATAGCGTATCAGTATACACACTCTCATGGGAAACCCTGATGTACCCCATAAAAGTACTTAGAAGCTCTGTGGATTATAAACCCATGGATAAAGTCTGTTCTTTTTAACCCTAATTATTCCATAGTAGCTGAAGTTTGAGAAGTGACTGAACAATCACCACAGCGATAATAATGATGATGATGATGATGATGAGAATCAATCAGGTTTGGTGTGTGCATTATCATTTGCTTATCTTATTTGCTTAACACTATGTGGACAGGGAAAACCCTGTTCGCATTGTTCAAGAGAGTTCAGCTGTAGTTATTTCTGTGATCAGGCCATCTCCAAAATATACCTAATAGATCACAGATCAAGCAATAGCCAAAGACCCAGGAGTTCTTGATGCCTGTGTGTGTCTGTGTATAAATATAAAGGGCCATCCAATCACAACCGATTTAAGCCCCAACAAGGGGCTTTCAAGGCAAGTGATAAGCAGTGGTGGTTTGCCATTGCCTTCCTCTCCAGAGTCTTCCTCAATGGTCTCCTTTTCAAGTACTGACCCTTTCAAGTGATTGGGGGGCAGCAGTGGGAGAGCTTCTAGTGTCCTGGCCCCACTGCTGGACCTCCTGATGGCACCTGGTATTTTTGGCCACTGTGTTGGATTGGATGGGCTGTTGGCCTGATCCAGCATTGGCTTCACTTATGTTCTTATGCTTAGCTTCCGAGATCTGACAAGATCAGGCGGTACCATGCTGCTTTCCCTCCCTCTTCTTCATGCCTGTATCATCCAATTAATATGAATAAATCATTTGCATAAAACAGACTGAAAAAGAAAGGAGAAAAGGGGTGGGGGAAACTCCGACCAAATGAAATGTATCAGTCAGCCCTGGAGTCCCACTGATTTTAGATCAGGAAGTGATGCTGAGGGGCCACTGTGCTTGGACAGTTTGTTGGGTATAGATAGCCCTTCCACTTGCATTGGAACTAAGGTCTGGTGAAGTACATGTGCTTCACTTGATTTCTCCACATTTAGTTATGGTATGAGGGAGCAAACATCTGATTACTGGCAGGGGCAAGGTGCTGACTCTGCAGAAGCTTGGTCAGAGCAAGGGGAAACTAGGATTCAGGGGTGCCTAAACCATCTCCTTGGCATTGGCTAAAAGGCTGTGGAGTAGGCAGAATTCCATAATGGCCGTGGTGGTGATGGTGGCAAGTTCTGGGGAGGCCCAGTAGGGCAAGGATACTTGTAAGGCAACAGGGAGGTTGAAATCCTCACAGCGATTACCAGGAGATGGCTCTGTGAAGGAGTGTACTGAAAAGCATCACATTATCATGGCTAGAAATAAAAAGTTTATTTGTGCTGCTATATGTATTGGCCTATTCACACATGCAGTTTCATCTCTTGGTGGGTTAGTCATCGAGAGATGAACATCTATATGGGAATTCTCAGTACAAGTCCTATGCATCTCAAGTGTATGTCACT
The DNA here is from genome assembly GCF_001447785.1 of Gekko japonicus. Classification (NCBI taxonomy): domain Eukaryota; kingdom Metazoa; phylum Chordata; class Lepidosauria; order Squamata; family Gekkonidae; genus Gekko; species Gekko japonicus. The sequence goes on from NW_015169175.1 coordinate 2,080,462, forward strand.
ATGGAATTTTAAGGGATAAACCAAGGGTCAGTGTTAGGGACACCACCCTCTAGAAGGGACCCAGAGATCCACCGGCATTGCAGCTCATCTTCTGACTACAGAGATCAGTTTTCCTGGATAAAATGGATGCTTTGGAGGGTGTACTCCATGGCACTGTACCTCAATGAGGTCCCCTGTCCTCCCTAAGCTCCATCCCCAAATTTCCAGGAGTGGAGTTTCCAACCTGAATCTGGCAACCCTACCCCCAAAGCCCCCACTGGTGGCCAGAGGGGACCTCATGTCTAACATATCTAATAAGGTTTTTAATCTAAATATGAATCTGGCCCTATGAGCAGCTGCACTCAAAGTAAGTGAATAGAATCCAGCATAAGGAATTCTGCCCAGTCAGATACAATTTTATATAATGTGATGTTACATAGTCATTCGTGTCTAATCCATTAACTCCAGCAGCAAGAATCACCATTTGGGGGACATCTGTCATCAGCCAAAGCAACCATCCAAGCACCATCATAGACACTATTGCAAGATCTAGCAAGGCTTGGAAAAGAATACATGCTTCTCTAATTCAAACCCTAAAGGAAAGTATAGCCTCTAATCTGGATGCTCTTCTCTTTGTTGCCTGACATGTGATGGCTCTTCTTAAGTGTGAGAAGAGCATTTTGCACACTGTCATGAGTCTTGACATCATGATACTCTACAAAGTTAAGGGCTTCTGAAAACACAGCCCTACCCTGACAAAAGTATCCCTAAGTGTCTAAACTCATCAGACCGATGCTGGTAGAACTCTCATGATCGGCCTAAGAAAGACCTCTGAAAGATCACTTCAGAATCACTTGCCTTTTTGAAGTATTAGCTATAGGTGAGCAAAATGTACAGGAGGAAAGGGATCTCTGTAGTGCTGTCCAAATGGGGGGGGGGGAAAGGTACAACTCCTTAGGAAAATGGAATCATTTCTTTTCTTGGCTGAGATGTCTGTTTGATTGAAAATAAGCTGAAACCTTCCAACCCCTAATGGAATTATTTCATTATTTGCCACAACATCACATTGCAAACTGCCAAAAACATCTCTGCTTATTTTATCCCTGATCCTTGAAAAGATGGTGGGGATTAGATATCAAAGCTTCAGGAGGTTAAAATATACCATAAAGCTGTCTGATTTCCAACAGCTTCTGATATATTCTTGTTTCAAAACCCCATTGAAGTTCATTATGATATGAGATCTGAAAATTAAATGATCTGACTGGCATTCATGGCTTGATAGCTGCACAGTTATGGAACAGTGATCATGTGGGTAAGACATAATTAGTCTCATCTTCTTAATGTTAGACAGAAAATCATTTAATCATCAAATTGGGTTTTTTTTAAATATAAAACCTCTGCAGGAAAGAAAAAGGAAATGCAAATATTAAAGGCAGAAGTAAAGTGACTCACCAGTTTTTAAATATAACATTTTGTCTATGAGACGCTATTGAAGCAGAGCAGGAACAAAATTGTCACCAGCCTCATGAAAGATAATGAAACTGTAGCTGTACAAGTTCTAACTTCCAAGAAGTACAGATATTAACTTCCACTGTTCTGAATTTTTAGGAAGTTATATGGGGAGCGTAAAGCCTTCTGATTTAAGTGTTTCAATTAAATGTTAAAGACATTACAGACATGAATATACTGGTGAACGCCATATTCTTTTTATAGTATAATTCATAGAAACGTATTGCACTGTTTCCAAGCAGTTTACAGTGTATTTACAGGAACTATCTAGATTACAAATAAGTGCCCCAAATCCAGCAAATACAAACTGGTCAGAGATACCAGAGATAAACAGATGCAACATTTATAGAGTGGTGGGATGGCTTCCATCATCTCCAAATTTTTAACATGCCATTTATTCTTCAGGTGAGAAAACAAAGGTTCTGTAAATTGTCAGTGGGAGTTGGCTGCGGATGGTACTGATTGGCTGAAGCAGATCATAGTAGTATACGATCTGGGAGCTGGGAGGGACCTTATAGACCAGTTTGTCCAGACCTATGATTGCAAGAAATCCATTGCTAGAGCATTCCTGACAGATGACTGTCTAGAATCTGCTTGAAAAGAACATTTTAAAACCATGAAAATCAACCCCCCACACCACCAAACATCATTAAAACGATTTAAAAAACAGTTCAAATACATACAAAATATAAAAACAGCACTGAAACTCTGCTCCTGTTGTTTTGGTTCCAAGCAGCTTTATATGCTTACCTCTCCCCAAAATCCCACAGTGTCATGCCTGCCCCTGCTGATGTCATGCCTGCCTTTGCTGATGCCCCTGAACAGGCTCCTGAGGACCCTGAACAGGCTCCTGAGGACAGTACTGCAGCAGAAAGGCAAAGACTGGATCCTGTAGCTGAAAGCTATCTAAGTGGTGAGGAGGATAGAGCCTCCCAGGGAACACCTGCAAGGGATCAGTCTCTGCTGCAGCCCAGTAATTCATCATCAGACTCGCCTCCACCTGTAACCAGGCTCAGGAATGTAAGAAGACAACAGCTGAGAGAGCGAAGGCAGAATGCACGCATGCGTGCCAGAAGATCTCTTAGCCCTGATTACTGACAGGATCCTGTCCTCACTCCTGGCTAGCTAATGAGTTGATTAGCTAGCACTGTATATATGCAAGTCTGTTGCCAGCAGTCATTTGTGCTGGCAACGTCGTTTGTTCAGGACCTGAATCCTTGCATCTCTGCTCCAGACCTTGTGGAATTCTTCTCGGCTTGATCCTCGGCTTTTGACCTTTGGCTTTGTTGACCCTGCGTGTCAAGGTCCCGTGGTTGGGCCGTTAGGTACTGATCACATGGCTATCCTGTGGCGCAAAGAAGCGGCGTGGCACGACCACACCAGCAATCGCTAGACGCCGCTTCCGTGGCAAATGGAATTGTTTTTTCTCATCGAAAGTTGTGCATGCGCATGATCGTTTGTGCACATCTTGTGGAGACTTTAAAAAAACAACATCCGTTTTGCGACAGGACATGGACGGGCGCCGGATGCCATGGGATTCAAGCAGAAACGCGATCAGTCACCCACCCTTGCCCCACGTTTTCTGGAAACTAGTACCTCATATATGGTAATTTTTTGCTCCGCATCTTCGGCGAGAAGCCACGGGTTAGCCATGGGTGCGCTATGCCTCCCAGATGTTCTGGTGTGATTGCGCCCGGAAAATTCACGGGACGATCGTGCCTTCAGTGCAGCAAATGCCCCGTGTGAATGGGGTCTTTGTAGCCCTTTAAAAATTCTTTCACTTGCTATTTAAATAAGACAGAGAGGGGACAAATATGGTGGAAACTGTTGTCCAGTCACAGCCAATTTATGATGACCCCACACGTCTTTCAAGATGAGACAAACGGAGGTGGTTTGCCACTGCCTGCCTCTGCATAGAAACCTTGGACTTCCTTTCCTCAGGGGTCTCCCACCCAAGTATTAACCAGGGCCAAGGTCACGGTAAATATATAGTAATTAAAATTCATATAGGCATTAAAAAAGGCCACCTGATGCACGGAGCGCTGGCTAATGTCTAACCAGCATTTGATTCACTTGACTAGCTGGCACCCCTTGCTCCCGACATACGCTGCTATAATGTGTATCAGTTGGGTTTTCCTGAAGTAGTGAGGTACTGGGGTTCATTCTGTGGAGCTGACAGCTGAGGAGAGTTCCGATTGTCTAAACACTACATAACGTTTATAACTACTATTTGACATGGAGGTTGTCACTGACACCTGATGTGTCAGGTGACCTTTTGACCCAGCTCCAAACCAAAATGTTGTTAATTGGCTGACCCAGAGGGTGACAGACCCATCTTTCCCCCTCACTTTTATTTTACTCCAGGCATTCATGGAAGGCCATCACTATCCATATAGCCAGATTGTTGATAGATTTGTTCTGAATTGTTCTGCAGGTTGGCAGCACTGTATGTGGCCCTGCTCAACCCTTTGGTATACTATTATAGGAATTCTGGGAAACAGAAGGAAGTTATGCAAAGGTATGTGGGGTATTTACTACATTGGCAATGCAGTTTTAAGCAGAGTTTATACCATTCTAAGTTCATTGAAATCAATGGGCTTGGAAGGGTGTAACTCAGTTCAGAATTGCACCGTGACTCTCTCTAAATGTACTTGGAGCTTTAATTGTGAAGAAGGCAGAAATAGCTACAGACTCTTTAAAACAATGTAAGATCTTTCAATAATCTCCTAGGTGTCTTTAATCAGTAAATAGCAGCCGGGGGAATTTAGTCTGGATTGGGGCCATCTAGTGAGTTTATATAGTAATTAAAATTCATATAGGCATTTAAAAAAGGCCACCTGATGCGTGGAGCGCTGGCTAACGTCTAACCAGCATTTGATTCACTTAAAGAAAAAAAGATGTACTCTTTCCACATGACTAGCTGGCACCCCTTGCTCCCGACATACGCTGCTATAATGTGTATCAGTTGGGTTTTCCTGAAGTAGTGAGGTACTGGGGTTCATTCTGTGGAGCTGACAGCTGAGGAGAGTTCCGATTGTCTAAACACTACATAACGTTTATAACTACTATTTGACATGGAGGTTGTCACTGACACCTGATGTGTCAGGTGACCTTTTGACCCAGCTCCAAACCAAAATGTTGTTAATTGGCTGACCCAGAGGGTGACAGACCCATCTTTCCCCCTCACTTTTATTTTACTCCAGGCATTCATGGAAGGCCATCACTATCCATATAGCCAGATTGTTGATAGATTTGTTCTGAATTGTTCTGCAGGTTGGCAGCACTGTACGTGGCTCTGCTCAACCCTTTGGTATACTATTATAGGAATTCTGGGAAACAGAAGGAAGTTATGCAAAGGTATGTGGGGTATTTACTACATTGGCAATGCAGTTTTAAGCAGAGTTTATACCAATCTAAGTTCATTGAAATCAATGGGCTTGGAAGGGTGTAACTCAGTTCAGAATTGCACCGTGTCTCTCTCTAAATGTACTTGGAGTTTTAATTGTAAAGAAGGCAGAAATAGCGACAGACTCTTTAAAACAATGGAAGATCTTTCAATAATCTCCTGGGTGTCTTTAATCAGTAAATAGCAGCCGGGGGAATTTAGTCTGGATTGGGGCCATCTAGTGAGTTTATTAGGGTTGCCAACCATACCTGGCAAGCACCAGGAGAGTTTGAGGGGAGGGGACAATATTCTTGATGTCGCACCAATGCATGATGTCACTTCTGTCAACAAAATTTAAAGGGAACTAACATCATCATGGCCAGGCAATCCTCTAGCCTTCACCCAAGGGTTGCCATAGAGCAGGGGTCCCCAGCGTGGGGCTCATGGGCACCATGCCACCTGTGAACACCTTGGTGTTTTTTGGGGGGAAGTGGGTGGGGCCAGGTGGGGCTCTGGGGCCAATCAGAAGCAGGGCTTTTGTTTGGCCACAGAAGATCTGATCAGTTATGCAAATTAGAATAACACTCTT
>NW_015169175.1:2085938-2130316 GCF_001447785.1 Gekko japonicus
GTGGCAACTGCCATTGTAGTGTCTTTTTTTTGGTCTCTCCACCCCTCTTTCCCAGTGTATTTTTAATTACCTCTCTTCTCCCCCGCACATGGGCTTTCTTTGCGTATGTGGCAGCACCTCCTGCAGCAGCCATTTTGTGGTTGTTCCCTCTAGCCTGTGTTGCAATCCCAAAGGTTGGGGACCCCTCCATAGAGTTTTATGTAAAATGTAGAGGGTTGCCTGGGCACAATGATGGAACTTCTGACATTTTGCCAGATATGACGTTGTGTGTTGTGCCGAGGAGTCCCTTTTATTCCCTCCACCCCAGCCTGTTAAGCAGCACTCGAAGAATGGGTGAACTCCCCACTGAAGTGAGATGATAGAGTTGAGATTTGATGGAAGAAGAGGCTTCTGGGTTCACTTCTTAAATCTGCAGACATTATGCTAATATGAGCTCACTACACTACACAGACAGGGCTCAGCTGGAAATGTGGCAAATTGCTCTGCAAAGAAGAACTACAACAATCCCATGGGAGGGGTGTTATGCAACAGTTCTGGGACAATCCTGCTAATCTCCCGAGTCACTGTGCCAGTCTCCTGATATAACCTCTATTTAGAAATGTGTTTATTCAGATATTTATACCTCACTTTTTCCACCACTGGGGACCCAAAGCAGCTTACATCTCTCTCGCCTCCTCCATTGTACCCTCATGCCAACCTTGTGTGGTAGGTTAGACTGCCAGTTTGGCCCAAAGTCATCCAGCAAGCTTCCATGTCTGAGTGGGGATTTAAATCCAGATCATCCAGACTCTAGTCCAATACTCTCACTACTACACCACACTGGAATGTAACTGCCAATAAGACACTGTTTTTAAAATTATTAATTCTCCCCCTCCCTATCTGTATCTTAAAACCTTTTTGCTAGCCAGTAAGAACTGTTATATTTCATGAGAATATTACATCTGCCACACCCTTGTGCTATTTTTTAAAAACTATTTATTTATGTTATTTATGGCGGCCCCATAGAGTTTTCAAGGCAAGAGACATTCAGAGGTGGTTTGCCATTACCTGGGTCCATATAGCGACCCTGGTATTCCTTGGTGGCCTCCCACCCATAGTCAATCCTGCTTAGTTTCTGATATCTGATGAGATCAAGCTAGCCTGGGCTATCCAGATGTATATACAAACTTAAACATTCCTGGAGTCACGGTTAGAGAGGTATAATTTCACCTGTAACCTCTGTTCCAAGGTAAAACTAGCTGGAAACAGAGATGTAGTTCTGCTGGCTGTTTATCATGCACTGGCGGGACCTCATCACTTTTCAGAAATGGAGGCCTTAACTAGCCACACTTCTCTTAAAGCACACAGCCTGAAAACACTCCTTCCCCACATTTGCAGCGCAGCCCTAAACAACGGGCTTAGAAGGATGAACTGTGCTTTGGCTTGCACTGCTTGAGTGTTAACTCCACCAAGATAGCCTGCAATATGATTCTGTATTTCATCAGAATAAGGGACAACATTGTGCAAGTCTGCATCCATTTTGCCTGGGCTATCCAGATGTATATACAAACTTAAACATTCCTGGAGTCACGGTTAGAGAGGTATAATTTCACCTGTAACCTCTGTTCCAAGGTAAAACTAGCTGGAAACAGAGATGTAGTTCTGCTGGCTGTTTATCATGCACTGGCGGGAACTCATCACTTTTCAGAAATGGAGGCCTTAACTGGCCAGTCTTCTCTTAAAGCACACAGCCTGAAAGCACTCATTCCCCACATTTGCAGCGCAGCCCTAAACAACGGGCTTAGAAGGATGAACTATGCATTGGTTTGCACCGCTTGAGTGTTAACTCCACCAAGATGGCCTGCAATATGAACCCGGATTCTGTATTTCATCAGAATAAGCGACAGCATTGTGCAAGTCTGCATCCATTCTCACATGTGTATTCGTCCCAAGTTAGCATCAGAATGCAAAATTATCCTCTGATGGGTAAAAAGAAGCACAGAAAAAGTCATGCCTACATGTGCGTGCTTGCAAGAGAGACAGACAATAAAAGTTCTCTGTGATAGTCCCTAGCTTCTCTTCGATACTTTCATAGTTGGGCCACAGAATTAACTTCAGTACGTGCATTTTCTGAACAAGTGCCAGGTTTGAAGGGAGATGTTACACTTCAGAGCATAGTGCCATCATGTCCCATAACATGCTAAATTGACTTAATTATTACTTTAAAATGTTGTTGGGGGAAATCATTTTCCAAGAATGACTGTGCAATCACTGGCAACAATATTGACACAATATAGTAAGTAAACAAAAATATTTGATTAAAGCACTGTTATGTAATCAACACAATGAATATTCATAGCTCCCCTGGTAGGTGGCTAATGTCTTTATGCTAACGGAATCATCTGCACTTCCTAACACATGAATCTACTTTTGTACCAGAAGATGAATATGCTAATTAGGCCCTGGAATATCAGTCTCAGATAAAGGGAAGCAGAACGAAAGCTGGGGCCAAACGGATGCCTGCTGTCATCTTCAGGCACGAAGTAATAATTAGGCATGAGTGGATCTCCCCCCCCCCTTCCATTCCTTTACGGCTCCTGGAAAATTTCTAAAATTAATTTCAGAAATGGCATGTTTGCTGCAGTCTTCAGTTCCTCCTGATGAGTTACCCACTCAGTCACAAATACAATTCCTGGATCAGCAGTGCTCTCTGAAACAAAGTTACACCCTTCTAAGTCCATTGAAGTCAATGGGGCTTTGAATGGTATAAATTGGCTTAGGACTGTACTGTGATTGGTATAAATTGGCTTAGGACTGTACTGTACTCTGTACCACAGAGCAAAGAGGAATTCTTGATTACGCGATTGTAACAAGGCTCCTTTCTCATCATCAATGCATTCACACACTAGGGTTAAACTAGGGCTGCCAGCTCTCTCTCTCTTTTTTTTAAACAGGGGTCGTTTACGTCACCACTGGGGAAACCCAAAAGTGATGCGGGATAGTTCTAGGAATCATCAGAAACTCTGTGGTTTTGCCCAGAAGTGACGTGGTGATGTAAGTGATGTCGTCAGCACGGCAAGCCCTCCCCCATGTCCCTGCCTCCAACCCTCTTGCCGGTTCCCAGGCTTGGCCTGGCATCCCTAAATGCATACGGTGATCTAAACACTGTGACCAGCTGTCCATTCTCTGACATCTCGGTCGGGAAATCAGAAATGGAAGAATGGTGGGTAGCGAATACTGTGGTGCTGCTCCAGCAGTAAGGTCCAATCATTTAGAATTGCCAAATGCAGGAAGAAATGTAGAAGGGAACAACCTTTTTAATATCCTTAGAAAAAAAATATAATTAGTCACTGTTCTTTGAATTTTAGAAATATGTGGGCAGATGTGACTGGGTACATAACAATTCTGTCCCAATTAAATGCCTGTCAAAGGGGTGGTGGGCAGGGAAAACAGGCACTGAGGCAGAGGTAGCTGTCTTAAGAATCGTGCTACAACAGAGTCCCATTATTTGACAGAGGAACTTAAGCCTGACCTGGATGCTTCTTCAATACGGTTGTAGGAAATACCATATGATTTATTCTGTTCCTTCCTGGTCTGGCTGATTTCCTTCCTCCTTTGGCCTGAATTAGCTACAGCATTTAGTTAATTGAAAACCACGCATATGTATTACATTTCTTTGTTAAAAAGACATTTGCAACAATTTACACTGTAAGCTTCTCCGAGTAAAGCCTTGCCTTTGCCTATAATGTCTGACCACACAGTGACATCTTCACTGCTCTATCTGTCATGTGCTTTCCGTCATCTTTAAATGTAAAAGACACAGGAAATACGATAATGCTGCTTTTGTATATTTCTCTTGGATGCTATGTACAATCGGTACAAATTCTGGATGGAAATGTTCTCATCTTGAAAGTTATTTTTACTACATTTGATGGGAACTGTTCAGCCACAAAAAGTACTAGATAATGGTTTCTGATGTAATTGATAATGTGGTAAATAATGGGAAATGAAAAATTGAAGAGTCAGGTGGAATGGGTATTAAACATGATAATAGCTGCCAGGATTTTGTATTGGAAATCAAATTCTATTTGAAGTAAAAAATGAATGGATGATTAAAATACGGAAGTGGCAGTGATGGACAAACTGAAAGCTTGCAGGGAAATGAGAGGAAGGAGGCAGAAAAATATAGAATTTCGATTTGTGTTTTCGACCAGTATGCGTTCAAATAAGCACTTCTCTTTATACATTATAGAGTACAGAGATGGGTCCAATGATCCTATCCTGTGCCCTGTATTATACTTCAACCTGAGTTGCGGGTTCTCCTCAGTGCATGTGTGAGTGGTGCCCAATTTGGATTGTGATGCTGGCACACATGGAGAAGAGGTTTCCATCCACTTGCGCTGTCTTCTTGACCTGGAATGGTCCGGGAGTGGTGGTGAACCCATGTGTATACTTATGGGTTTCCCCAGTGGCCAAATAGCACCACTCAAGGCCCATTTCAGTTTGCAAAAATAGTGCAGGTGAGGAGACTGAAACCCTTTCTCCACCTGTGCCACCGTCATGGTCTAAACTTGGTACCACATGCTCAGGAATTGAGGAGAACCTACAACTGACATCTGACTGTTACACAGGAGACAAGATGGATACCCTGAACCCAACCTGTGTATTCAGTACTCCCTGCCGAGTAAACGTAAGAATCATACACCACATACACACCCGGAAGTGATGTTAGGACGCCGGGCACGCTGGAGGCGGGGCCACGACCCTCGAAGGGAAAACCATAGAGTTTTCCCTCCGAACGTCGTGGCCCCGCCCCCAGCATGCTCGGCGTCCTAACGTCACTTCCTGGTGACGCGCACGTTGGGGCGGGGTTCCCCCCGGGGCCGATCCACCAGCGGCGGGGAACGGGCTTCTGGGGCGGGGGTTTCCCGGCCCCCTGGGGGACTTGGCAGCCCTAACCCTGAGCTTTCATGGCCTTATGCCCTGGAAAATTTTGTTGATCTTTAAGGTGCTTCTAGACCTGAATGTTGTCCCATGACTACAGAGTAACAGTTACCCACCTGATGATATTATTGTAAACTGCCTCAACCAGGGGATAAGACAGAGTAGGGAGCTTTAAAGAAACAAATGACCTTTTCCTTTTGTAAGGTTAACTTAAAAGATGTCTGTGAAATGCTGGCACACTGGAAGGCGTCATCTAACTAGGTTAATGATTGCATTTTTGTTGTTTTTATCTTGTTTAATTTAATATATGTATGTTTTTTATCATTGTACACTGCCCTGAGCCCTGTTTTATGGGGAGGGTGGTGTAGAAATCTAATTTAATAAACAAACAAATAAATAAAGGTTTCTTTTGATGCCTACTTTATTGTAAAGGTGAGGACAATTTTCTCTGCTTTTATTATTTCCTGGGCATTTTTCTTAACCTGTCTTCATCAACCATGTAGTTGTTTTATTCAGGTGGCCTTGATTTACCTATTTATTTGCTGATTTGATGTGGCCCAGTCTTTCTTGACCCTGACTTGGATAGCCCAGGGGAGCCAGATTTTGTCATATGTTGGAAGCTAAGCAGGATCAGCCCTGATTAGTATTTGGGTGAGACCATCAAGGAATACCAGGGCTGCTACACAGAGGTAGGCAATGGCAAACCACCTTGAACATCTCTTGCCTTGAAAACTGTATGGGGTCACCATAAGGCAGCTATGATTTGATAGCAACAACAAGAAGAAGTCTTTGTTACTCTCATCTTTTTGCTCTTTTGCTGCTATTACATTTATTATTATTATTATTACAAGTGCTGTTTTAATGCTGCTTTATGATTTAATACTGTTCTTGGTATCAATTATGGATTTGTTTTAATGGTTCCTGGTGTTTTAAATTTGTTCTGAGCCATCTCAAGCATTTCTCTGGATAGATGGCAAAGAAACAGTATGACTAAGTACCTATTGACAGCCAGTATTAATTTGGCTAAAATGGAGGTAGTTAGAAATTCTGTAAACCATATTCCAGAATCTAATGACCAGCTATTGGTAATTTGAATACTAACAAATACCAACTGCATTATTCTCATTAGTTTGCAGTTATCTTGTACTTAGACATTAAAATTTAAATCATATCATCTATCAATTTTGGTGAAGAAGCAGAGAAAGAAGAAAAATAAATAAAATGAATAGTTTCTCTTAAAAGAGTTGCTATAGTTTTGCATAATCCTGAGCCTACAAGTGTCAAGAAATATAATTAGATTTTCACTGCCATTAAAAAGACAGAGTGGCAATAGCTAGACAGATTGAACTGAAAAAAAAGAGAGATTCTAAATATAAAAATGGAAAATTGTATTTCCTAATCCATTACGCTCTGACTTTCTCATTTAAACTGGAACGGAAAGCTTTAATAATTAATTCCTTATTTTTAGGACCTTTGCAACCCATTTTATTAGTACAGTAAGAAACTCCTGAATGTGATTGGGTTCATAGATTATCAGAGAAGAAATGGACCACTAATGCATTAGCTATTCCAAATTAACTACTTAGTAATTTTGGAGGTTAAGGTTATCTGCCTATATCAGATATATTCATCACAGATCACAATGTCTCCTGCCTTTAAAAATGACATTCTATCTTCAGATTCCAATTTAGAGGCACCACTATTATTTTGTGTGCAAAGCATCTTCGAGAGAGGAGAAATACATAGCTCTGTTTAGTGATGGATTCTCTTGAATGCTGAAAATGGGGCTGAGCCACTGAGAAGCCTGTTCCCAAACAGGTAGCATTAAATAGGAAAAGGACCATTCCAGCTCTGAGGTTTAGAAGGCTGGCTCCGTTAACAGAAATTGCACATGGTAAGTATACAGAGCTCTGAGGTTTAGAAGGCTGGCTCCGTAAACAGAAATTACACATGGTAAGTATACAGCCATCGCAGGCTGCTTGTGGGCTTGGAGTTCACTCTCCAAAGTTGTTTATAAAACTTGTGTAGCATTTTAGAAATCACTTTCTTCAAGACAGAGGCATGAAAGATTCTCAGAGGTGCCACAGCATGTTTTCTTTCCTGAATGTGTTTTCTCTCACACATACAGGTAGAGTTGCCAGCTCCAGATTGGGAAACACCTAGAGATTTGGAGGGTGAGGCCTGAGGAAGGCAGCTTTGGGGAGTGGAGGGACTTGCAATGGGGTATAACGCCATAGACTCGAGTCCACCTCCCGAAGTCGCCGTTTTTTCCAGGTGAACAGATCTCTGTTGCCCAGGGATCCGTTGTAATCTCTGGAGATCTCCAGCCACATCTGGAGGTTGGCAACCCTATGAGGCATCGACCCACTTATTTTTCCCAGCTGTAGTGACTGAGATAAGAACATAAGAACATAAGAACATAAGAGATGCCAATGTTGGATCAGGCCAAAGGCCCATCCAGTCCAACACTCTGTATCCCACAGTGGCCAGCAATACCAGGTGCCATCAGGAGGTCCACCAGTGGGGCCAGGACATTAGAAGCCCTCCCACTGTTGACCCCCCCAAGCACCAAGAAGACAGAGCATCACTTGCCCCAGAGCCCCTATCTATACCTTGTGGCTAATAGCCACTGATGGACCTCTGCTCCATATGGTTATGTATTGAATTGCACTACCCATGTTAAATATTTTAATTACTTTAGGTTTTAAACTGGTTTTATTGTATTATTTATTGTATTATTTGGATTGTTTGTATTTATTGTTGTGAGCCGCCCTGAGCCCGTTCACGGGAAGGACAGGATATAAATGGAAACGAACAAACAAAGAAAAGCATGGGAATTTCTTTCTGTGGCACTGACTAGACCAGAAAACTGGATTAGCTGGCCACTTGTGGTAGGGAATAGAATCTTCGTTAGATTAGGCTTTTGTCCATGTCCTCCAATATGAGAATGGAGTCTAGGGCTGTGTCACCCTCAAGTGTTTCCCTTTTTTCCAGCAGAGCCCCCAAAGAGCCTTGGTTTGGCAAGGAGGAGGGTGTTTTTTTAAATGACATCCTGCTCCCTGTCCTCTCCCTTTTAGCCTGGGGATTGGCTGGCCCTTCCTCTTTGGTTCTTCCTTGCCTTGCCTTTTAAAGTTCTGCATGGGGGAGGTGTAGCCCGGGGCTTCTCCACTCCCACTCTCCCAAGACTTGGGTCCCCTATAGCCACCGGACCTAGGACCAATGGGGTGCCTGCATGGGGTTCTTCCCCACCCACCCCATGATTGCTCTCTTTGGCTGCGATCATATGTGCCTTTAGATCCGACATAGCTGCGAGCAGGGGTCATTTCCTGCAGGAGTGCACAGGAGCGGAGCTCCGGCAGTAAAGAGCCCAGGGGGTGGGCGCATGCAATAAGCCCCACCCCCTGCTCCCAGCAGCCCTCAGTCAGAGCAAGAAGCAGCCAGGTAAGTTGCAGAGCCCCCCCCCCGGCCCCCTGGTCCAAAACAGTCCAGCGGCACCTTTAAGACCAAGTTTTATTCAGGTACAAGCTCTCCCTCCTCTGCGAGGACAGATCTGCACATCCCCCCCCCAAACAGCTAGCAATCCAAAACAGTCCAGTGGAGCCTGAGCGGTGGGTGTTGCCTTCTGAGACACTTCCGGTGATGTCAGGGGGTGTGGCATATGCAAATAAGTTATGCTAATGAGCTATGCTAATGAGCTCCTGCACCTCTTTTTCTACGAAATGATTCCTGGCTGCGAGTGCCTGACGAATCTAAAAGGTACAATCAGACAGCAACATCTGGGATAGGTCCTACAGTCGTCGGAACCCTGTGATGCTCCACTACAGAAGCAGAGGTAAAAGGCACTGGAGAAAGTCCAGCTCTAACTGGTTCCGACGGGCCATGGACAGACTTTCCCCTGCCTGATTGTTCAAGCACACTCTCATGCTGTCAGGATGGTCTGATCATTCCATCCCAACTCGGTGCCACTTTTTTCCTCGCTGAGCAGTATGTGCATAATTGCATACTTCATGGGGAACCCTCAGTATGGAGGTGTGATTCCTTTTTCATGTGCATGGAAAACAAAAGGGAAAAAGAAAAGAGTCACCCATGGTGGTGTCTGATCACACAGTGATGGGCTGAGCCTGCAGCACAAAGGGATGTGTGATCTCGCAACTGTGAGTCAAATTCCTCTGGAGGACTTAAGGGGAACTTTCCCTCTGCACCAACTGGTCTGTGTGACCACAGCATTTAAGTATTTGAAAGGCTGTCACTTAGAGGAGGGCAGGGAATTGCTCCTGTTGGCAGCAGAGGACAGGACTTGCAATTATAGGTTTAAATTACAGGCGGAAAGGTAGCAGCTGGATATTAGGATTTTTTTTTCTACAGTAAGAATAGTTCTGAAGTGGAATCAGCTGCCTAGGGAGGTGGTAAACTCCCCCTCACTGTCAGTCTTCAAGCAGTGGTGGGATGAAGATTTATCAGGGACGCTTTAGGCTGATCCTGCATTGAGCGGGGGGTCGGATTAGAAGGCCTGTATGGCTCCTTCTCTCGTTCCAGCTCCTGCCAACCTAGCAGTTTGAAAGCAAGAAATTGCAAGTAGATAAATAGGTACCACTTCGATGGGAAGGTAACAGCGTTCCGTGCGCCTTGGTGTTTAGTCATGCCGGCCACATGACCACGGAAACGTCTTCGGACAGCGCTGGCTCTTCGGCTTTGAAACGGAGATGAGCATCGCAACCCTAGAGTCGGACTCGACTGGCTTTCAAGCAAGGGAACCTTTACCTTTACCTATGGCTCCTTCCAACTCTGTGATTCTATGACCCACCCCTGTGGGCTTCTCTAAGGGCCTGAATTGCAGGTGCTGCCAGGCCTAAGGAGCTGAGGCTGCCCGCTCCCTTCCTTGCACCCCTCCTGGCATGGATAGGGTTGGGCATCCCACAGCAGGCCCATATGCTGCCATTTCAGGCCTGGCCATGCTTCTCCATCCATAGCCATCTCCCCTTGCCCCCGGGGCTACCTGGCTTTGTGGAACTTCAGGTGGCTACCGCTTCAGCTGGGCATCCTTCCGCAGCCCTGCCAGCTGCCTCATGGAGCCCAGCCCTGCTCCTCCTGCCTGCGCCATGTCTCCCAGCTCCTCTAGGCTGTCAATATTCTCAGTCTGGCGGTGCACTGTGCTCCCTGGTGCTGGTGCCTGCCTCCAATACTCCTTGCCACCTGCCTGAAGACTGGTCTCACTGTTGTAGTGTGTGCGTGGTGGGGACACCGCCCGCAGACAGCTTCTTTTGCCTTTCTACTCCTTTCCACTGGAACCTCACAGTGAGAAAAACCAGAAGCCCGTTTTCCCAGTTAAAACATGTAGCACAAAAGTTTAACCTACTATATGAATAATCTCTCTGATTTGTGTCTTAACATGATTCCCTATCCTAACTAAAGGTGTGAAGTAGGGGAGTAACTGGCTACACAGACGACCCGTTTCTGATTCTGTTTCTTTCTAACAAGAACCTTTGGTATGAAGATTGAATCTACCAAGGGCTTTTTTTTGTAGAAAAAGCCCAGCAGGAACTCATTAGCATAATAGGCCACATCCAACAGCAGAAACCTATTAGCATATTAGGCCACACCCCTGGCAGCATATCCCATTAGCATATTAGGCCACACGCCCTTGGACAGACCAGGGAAGGCACAGGGAAGGCACAGGGATGCATTTAAATGCCTCCTCGATCCTTCCTGCCCCCCCTGGCCTGCCCGCCTTGGAGTCGCCCGGGGGGGGGGAATCTGCTCTCCAGGCCTTCCCTCTGTAGCCACGCACACAGAGGTTTTGACTGTAGTGGGTGTGGCCAACTCTGAAGCCCACTGGAACTCCATTCATGTGCGTTCCTGCCCCAAAATAGCCCTGAATCTACCTCAATAAAAATGTTATCTTCTTGCAATATATTTGCTTGAAGTGTGTTTACGGCATGTGATCACACGCTTCCTGACTGTGTGACTTTGCTCTACTAACTAATACCTATATCTTCATTAGAGGGACCCTTTCATGAGCCTCAGCTGTATACATGAAGCTGTGTTTGCCAGGTTCTTCAACACTGCGTTCATCAAAACTGTTTGGAAATGTAGCTCTTCCTCAGTCTTTACTGCCCCCATCCCATCCTGATTTCCATAGCTTTCTTGGTAGCATTAATTATACTTCTCCTGGTATGACTTCATAGGATGGGAGGTCAGGAAAGAGCCTTCGATTCCTCAGGCAGGGAACACCTTTAAAAACATAGACAATAGCCAGTGTAATATTCACAGCCTTGTCTGAAGGAGAGCAAGTAAAGGGATTGACATTCAATGAGAAATAAATGCTAATGGAGAGGAACACACTATCTTGCCGAGTTAAAAGTGGACTCTAACTGTCTAATTACTGGATATCAGAGGTGTGCTGAAATGAATCCCAAGTAATGTATCCCTTTGTGAATATTACCGTCATTTAATTCACTCACTCTGTTAGGCCTTTTACTCCTATTAGAGCATTATTAATGTCTTTCATTTCATTTCATTCTAGTTACCTTTCTTTACAGGGCTGGGTGATTTAAGTTCAGACCTCATGCCAAAAGATCTTGTTAGAAAGAAACAGAATCAGAAATGGGTTCTCTGTGTAGCCAGTCCCTCCCCTACTCCACGCCTTTAGTTAGGATATGAAATCATGTTAAGGAGCAAATCTGTGAGATTACTCATATATTAGGTTAAACTTTTATATTATATGTTTGAACCGGGGGAAAGGAGGCTTCTGGAAGACTGGTCTTCTCCCAGCTAGGTTTTTCCCCTTGGGAGGTTCCAGTGCATAGGGCTTGTTCTGGGGGCATTTTTTTAACTCGCTAATGGTATCTATTTGAATAAGCAAAAACTGTGCACAGTGCGCTCAATATTTCTTTAACAATGCGCTCAATATTTCTTTAACAAAAATCGTGAAGTTATGAATATGAAAGTACAAAAGTAATACATTCAAGTTATAAAATCAGGTACATAAAGATAGAAGGTGACAACGACGGGACGGTAGTCTCCGGAATGCAGTGCTGTTTCGACAGACGTCTTCTTCTAACCAATAGTATATAAGCCAATAAGTAATATAATATATATATGGAAACATATATGCTTGCATCTTGGTAATTGTACAATGAAATAACATAAAATTGGTACAAAGCCTTACTTGATAATGTATGAAAAATTGCACTTCAATGGAAAAGCTGCCCAATTCACATGGAGTTTGATAACAGTTTCTAGAAAAATATATAGCAAAGCTATGAAACCAGACTGGACAATTCAGTAGTAATGTATTTTTGTATCCATTTGAATAAGCCATGCAGTGTAAGTCATGCTTTTCAGGTGCTTCTCGAGACTCTCAATTATTACTATTATTTATGATGTTTTCATCCCATCCTTCCCCCAAGGAACTCAGGGCAGCAGACATGGTCTCTTCCTCCCACTCCTTAATCCTCAGAGTTTCCTTCTGGATTAGATTATGTTTATAGAGGTATTGCCTGGTCCAAGGTCACCGGTGAGCGTTGTGAGTGGGTAGGGATTTTAATGGACTCCCAGAGCTGGTCTAGACAGTGAGGTGGTAATGGAGTGGCAAAAGGCTGAGGTGGTAGGAAGGACTATACCATTTCAGACTGCAGTTGAGGATTTATATTTTCCACATCCCCCCCCCACATTAATAATTCCTTTCAAATGGCAAACTAGTACAGCATAGAGAGGACTAGCCCAGAACTTTTACCTGTGATGTGTTAATTTTTAATTTACTGGAACTTTTCAAAGAGAGGAATATTTAAGATCGTGCTTATTCTGTCGCCTCAGAATTCCATCTCATTCTGCCATATGTATAGCCTACAGTCCATCTGCCGAGACACACCTCCTGTATGTTAGGACTGCCAACCTCCAGGTGGGGCCTGGAGATCTCCCACTTTTACAACTGATCTCCAGACTACAGGGATCTGTTCCCCTGGAGAAAATGGCTGATTTGGAAGATAGACTGTATGGCATTGTACCATGCTGAGTTCCCTCTCCTACCCAAGCCCCTCCCCTCTGCAGGCTACACCTTCAAAATCTCCAGGTATTTCCTTTCCAGAGTTGGTAACCCTATATATCCAAGAGAGAGAACCGTATGAATAGGCCCCTCTCTTCTTTGAGGGCCTTTGTATTCAGTTGTTGCTGTTGAAGGCTGTTTCATTCTGTGCCTTTTTGTTGCTGGTGTTCCCAATTTGTTTCTTTCTTTGACACTATTTTGATGTCATTTGTTTATGACGTGCCACTTATACACAACTGATGAATAACTTGAAAAATATTCTGATTATCTCAGGAAAAATTATATGTAAGGAAACAGAAGATGGCATGAAAATAACTAATGGATTTGATTTGCACATGGGAGAATCAAAATTAAAACAGGAATTTTGAGTCAAATCAACAGGGATCGGGCATTGGGTAGCATTCTGGAATGTTTTGGTTGATATCTGTAAGGTGCTGGACCATGTTAAATGGTTGATAGCTCTTGGCATAGTAGCAGCAATCAGCATCCAAGATAAGCCACCTATCTTTGAGTGAAACGAACTAGCTGTCTTCTGCCACCATTTCTCACAATTCATAGTGATTATAAATATTCTGGAATAGCACAATTCATATTCTTTGAGGTCCATGGTTACACAAATTTTGGGGAAGGAGAATCACATGATCCCAGAAGCTGAAATCCAGCATTTAGATTTTACTCTCTATATTATGTGGAAGAACAAATTGAACTGCTTTTTTAGGGAAGAAGAGTGATTGCATAATACTCACACCTCCCCTAAAAGTGCCACAAGTCTCACAGGAGCTCTTTTAGGGTCCTTAAAAATTACTGTTATTAAGGCCTTTTTATGCAATGTAAAATCAGTAAATGATCAGGAGATTCCCTGGAATTTCAACTCATCTCCAAAATACAGCAATCAGTTCCCTTGGAGAAAATGGCTGCTTTGGAGGGTGAACTCTGTGGCATTATACCCTGCTGAGGTCCCCCCCATCTTCAGATCTTGCCTTCCCCAGGCTCCCCAACCTGGAGTTTGCAACCATAGAGCTGGGGTTAGTGTGTGCTACCACTACTGCAGCTCCCCCCACCCCCCTGTGATAACTTTCTTGCTCCAAAATGGGCTTTTGAAATTACACGATAAATTGCAAACTGGGAAAATATGGTGTAATGGTTTAAAGTTTTAAGTGTCTGTTTCTTTAAATGTTTGGAAAATTTCAGATGAGAAAGGGGGGTGAAAGAGAGGGATGAGTAAGTGAGGTGATTGGTTGGTGGCTGAGAGTATATGGGTGGAGCTAAGATGTGTGTGTGGAGAGAGAGAAGGCAGAAGTTATCAGGCAGTTAACAGTCAGCTGTGGTCAGTCTGCAGTCTACAGAGTCTGGGAAAAGCAGTCTTCTGATCAGAATCCCATGTAGTGCTGTGAAGAGCATCAAGATTCTAAAGAGGAAAGTTGAATACTTATAGAGGGCATATTAGGGACTAGAGAGAGTCAATTCCTAATACTGTCAAAGTATTATAAGAGTGTGAGAGAAAGAAGCTGACAGAAACCTGAGTTAAAAAGGGAAAGAATTTAACTTAGAAAAATATAATAAAGATTGGACAAGGTACATTTTGAACAGAAACGAGGAGTTTGAGAGAGATGAGTGATTGGGTGCGTTCAGACGGGGCATTTATGCTGGTATAGATGCCGGTTGGAATCGGTGTACTTACAGGCGATCACATGGCGAACATTTGCCTTCAGTCCCTAACCATTGCAAACAGCTTTAAACCATTGTATTCTGCTACTAGGTCCCCAAGTGGTGGTATCCTGAGTCTCCACTGGTTCCAACCACATTATCCCCGTCTGATTGCTCTCCAACGGTGTCTAGCCACTTCCGTTCAGAAGCCTGAGGCTTCCGCTTTTCAGTCGCCATTTTTTTAAAGTCTCCTCGATGTGCGCTTGGGTGAAGCTTTGCCCCAGCGTTTGTAAAACAAAACAAAAAAAGGGCCTAGTATAAGGCTTTAGACGAGTCCAGGACCTCACGGAGGCCAGTTTCAAAGTAAAAATTTAAAAGGTGCTGGACCATGTTAAATGGTTGATAGCTCTTGGCATAGTAGCAGCAATCAGCATGCAAGAAAAGCCACCTATCTTTGAGTGAAAGGAATTAGCTGACTTCTCCCACCATTTCTCACAATTCATAGTGTTTATAAATATTCTGGAATAGCACTATTCATATTCTTTGAGGTCCATGGTTACATAAATTTTTGGGAAGGAGAATCACATGATCCCAGAAGCTGAAATCCAGCATTTAGATTTTACTCTCTATATTATGTGGAAGAACAAATTGAACTGCTTTTTTAGGGAAGAAGAGTGATTGCATAATACTCACACCTCCCCTAAAAGTGCCACAAGTCTCACAGAAACTCTTTTAGGGTCCTTAAAAATTACTGTTATTAAGGCCTTTTTATGCAATGTAAAATCAGTAAATGATCAGGAGATTCCCTGGAATTTCAACTCAACGCCTGAAGTATGGACGGGCATATTGCGATGTGCTGCACAGTCAGGAGGTAAGTGTGATCGCGTTTCTTCCGGATCAAACTACTCCGGTTCCAATCGGAGCAGTTTATACCGGCTAAAATGCCCCGTCTGAATGCACCCATTTATTTACTGAAGAAAAGTTGTTAAAACATCCTGAAACCAATACACTTCTTGTACAAATAAAGTTTTATTTTGTTTTATGAAAAACGTAGAGTTATATGCTCTTCTTGTACAAATAGAGTTTTATTTTATTTTATGAAAAACCTAGAGTTATATGCTATTACAATACAACAGTCTCATCTTCAGGACCACGAAGAAGCTTTAGAGCAGTGGTGTCAAACATACAGCTCACGGCCTGGAACCTGCCCGCCCAGGGCTTTAATCCAGCCTGTGGCTCTCTTCTCTCCCCCTCCCTGTCCCGCCCATGCCCCTGACTGTCCTCGCCCTTCCGAGCTGTCTTTCAGTGCACAGAGCAGAGGATGGGCTGCCAAACTTCTCTAGTCTTCGCTGGCTTCTCCTGTGCCCACGTGGGTCTGCTAGAGTTGTTTATTTGCTGCTGGCTTAGGGGGAGGGGACTTGGTTGGAAACACTGTGCTTCCTGGTGGAGGCTTTTCTCTTGTGTTCATTGAGCTAAGGAGCCAGGTGGATCTATCCCTGGCACCTCCAGTTAAAAGGATCAGGCTGTAGCTTATTATGACTTCAACCTGAGACCCTGGAGGCCATTCTGAGGAGACCGGGGGGGGGGGGGGAGCTTGCAATGCCCATCCACTTCATGTTTTCCCTGGGTCCTAGGCTTAGAGTATTGACCATGAGAGCAGGCTGGAGAGAGGGTTTGCTCCCCACTCCAGACAGTATGGGTACATCAGCCCAGTGCTGCACTGCATCTTTAATTGTGCTTGTCTGTGTCCTTTTCTCTCTGATACCTGGTATTACATTTTATTACAAAGATGGCCCGGCCCAACAAAGTCCCATTTATGTAAAATCCAGCCCTTATAAAAAAAAAAAATGAGTTCAACACCCCTGTCTTAGAGCTTGTGCACAACACTAAGGGAAAAGTTGAATAATAAGATCTGGAATTAAATTCCTGGTGGTAGCATTACATACCCAGAAATAAAGAGACATAACAAAAAAGTTAAAGACACAGAGTACCTAACCACATGAATAAAAGAGAGCAATTGTGACATATTGGGATTGTTAGACAGTGGCCACCTAAGTTTTTTATCCTCAGAAATGGGAGTTCCACTCATTCATCGCAGGGGAGTCCTTGACATGGTTGTGTGAAGACAAAATTACACATGTCATCTCAACAAATGTTACCTCATCTGCTGCCACCCCCCACCCCTTATCTACAGTCACTTTCCTCCAGGAATATTTTGAGACCTGTATTTTTATTGAAAGGTGGGGTCTAGAACCTGATGTAGAAGAAAAAGCAGCTGGGGTAGAAGTATGAAGGAGAAGCAACAGCTGCATTTTGGGGGGGGGAAATATCGTAGAGACAGACCATGTCACTTTATCTGTAATTAGGACTGTTTGGTTCATAGCCCTTATTGGGAAACAAGCTACGATATATGCAGTGATGGATCTCCTTAAAGAATAATGGTTTACAGCAGGGCTATTTTTGGGCAGGAACGCACAGGAACGGAGTTCCGGCTGGCTCCCAAGTTGGCCACACCCAGCAGGAACTCATTAGCATAACAGGCCACACCCAACAGCAGAAACTCATTAGGACTGGCTACATTAGGGTGTGTGGCCTAACATGCAAAGGAGTTCCTGCTACAAAAAAAGGCCCTGGGCTTTGACAACAAACAAGGTAAACAGAATAACAAGCAAAAGGTGAGTATGGCTGGATAACCACACTTCTGGTAACATGTGGGTGTGGCCTAATGTGCTAATGAGCTGTGCTGTCAGGGGTGTGGCCCAATATGCTAATGAGTTCCTGCTGTTGGGTGTGGCCTATTATGCTAATGAGTTCTTGCTGGGCTTTTTGTACAAAAAGAGCCCTGGTTTACAGCAATTTTTGGGGTGTGTGTAAAGAAGAGCCTTCTCCATCAGATGAGGGCTAGGAAAAGATTTGCAGTCATCCTTCAAGCAAGATCTTCCTTGTGTATTGGTTGATTACTGCATGTACTCCACAACCCTTGCCCAGAAGACTCGTTTTACTTCTCCTTTCTAAGCCTTGAACTGTAAAGAATAATTTGTCCCCCAGCTCTGCGCACAGCGATTCAGCCACCATTACGTTTAATGGGATTTGGATTGCAAAATTTGCTCATATCCCTAAATCTTTGTTTTCCCTTCATTTTTGCAAACCATCAACCCATCTTATATAACACAAAATTGTTCAGAAAGGAGATTTTCTCGGTAGTTTGAATGTACTGTACATGGGGAAATAATGGTTTTGATTTTATCCGTGGACTAATTTGGATTAAAAGAGATCTCTGGCGGGTCATTTAATCCATTCCTCTGCATCATGTAAAAAGCAAATTTCATTATCTATAAATGATCCCTGATAGCTGGCTTTAACTTTCATCTTTCTGCTGAAAATGGTTTTCCAGCATCTCCAAGTATCTTTGTTCTAAAGCTGTTCTTTTAATAGTTCTATACTTTATCAGATACTGAAATGAAATATGCTATGTGTATCATTATAATCCAGTCTTTTTTGGCTTTATTCTACAGATTAATGAGAAGAATGAGAAGAATTCATTCATCTTTTTCTTTTTATCATCCTTTAATTTGAGGGTAAACAACCATCATGTCTTCATCTCAGTGGTCTTTATCCATATAATATGTTACCCATGTATGAGTCGGGGTCACATAAAACCTGTTTTCTTCTGCACTTTAAACTGCTTTTTAAATATTAGCTGATGATGGGACAGAGATAAAACTGAAGAAACAAAGCCCTGTTAATCATGTGTACAGAGCAAAAAGACTCACTACACTGCAGCCAATGGCCACAATCCAAAACAATTAGGTGCAATTAATTGGAATTAAATGACCATATTGCTTTCAGTGGGCTCCAAAGCTGCTGCTCACTTGTTTGTTTAAAACATTTATATGCCCGCCTTTCTCCTGTACATTTCAGGACTGAATACAGGTATCAGACGACAGAACAAGTACATGTACATTGTATGCACCTTTTCAGGTTTTTCTCTTTAACACTGATAGAGTGAAACATGTCAAATGCAGAAACACGGAGAAAACATAAAGAACCCTGGGAGCTCACTCCAAAGGTCCATCTAGTCCACTATCTTGTTTCTAACAGCGGCTTAGTCAGACAGTTCTAGGAACCCCACAAACACATCACAAAGGCAACAGTCCTGCCTTGAACAAGGCAGCTAGCAGAATAAAACCCGCATAATAAAACTCATCTTAATAACCATCAAAAGTACACCAGAACACATAACTAATGCAATTAAAACCAAGCTATAAGACACAAAGAAACCCACAAAAGCCACAATTAAAACATAGGGCAGGAAGGAGGGATTGCTGAGGGAATGCCAGATGAAACGAAGACGTCTTCTCCTGCTGGCAGAAGGTGGTAACACAAGGGGACAGGTGAGTTTCTCTGGGAAGAGAGTTCCAAAGTTTTGATGCCATGACTGAGAAGGCCCTCTCCCAGGTTGCCACCCAACTAGTCTCAGAAGGCTGAGGCACCTGAAGCAAGGCCTTGGATAATGATGGTAGCGCTTGGGTAGTTTTGTAAGGGAATAGGTGGGCCTTCAAGGGGAGTGCAATACCATCCAGAATGAGTGACAAGTTAAGTCACATGTCAAAACTTCCACTCACCAAAAGCAGTTCTGTTTTGTTGGGATCAAACTTTATTTATTAGCATGCATCTACTCATGGTTCATGGTTACTACAGACTCCCTGGGATCAGCTGGAAGTGTGATATAGAGCTGAATGTGATCCATCTATTGGTGACAACCCAGCCAAAATCTCCAGATGACAACATCCAGCACCTTCATGCAAATGTTGAAAAGCAAAGGGGGCAAGATGGAGCCTTGCAGAACCCCACAGGCCAAAGGCCAAGGGTAGTAGTGGAACCACTGCAAAAATGTGCCTCCCAGCCTCCAGTCCCAGCCTGGAAAGGTGGTCCAGAAGAATACCATGATTGTTATTACTGAAAACCCCTGAGAGATTCAGGAAAATCAACAAAATCACACTCCCTCTGTCCACCTCCTGACACACTTCATCCGCCAAGGTGACCAAGGCTGTTTCAGTCCCATAACCGTTCCTGAAGCCAGACTGGAATGGAATCACACAACCCACTTCATCCATGAATGCCTGAAGTTACCTAGTCACCACCCATCCAATCAACATGCTCAGTAATGGAACATTTGGCCCTGGCCAATGGTTATAAAAATCTCCTGAGTCCACAGAAGGCTTCTTTAGGAGAGGATGCACCGCAACATCCATGCCTGACGTGCCCACCCTCTCTATTAAGGAGACATCCACCACTTCTAAGAGCCAGTCACACACACACACCCCAGCAGATTTATGTTGCCAGGAAGGTCATGGGTCATACAAACTGGTGGTAGGTCCCAATCTTCCAAGGATTCTCTCTACGTGCTCAGTCTGGATAAAATGAAAAGTATCCCAAACAGTTTTAAGTTGGTACCCTGGCACCGTCTGACCGTGTTGCTGCAAATGTAGAATCCAAGTCAGTATAGGAATGCTTAGCTTCAGGTGGGACCTAGGGATTCCCGAGAATTAGAGCTCATCTCCAGACTACAGAGTTCAGTTCCCCTGGAGAAAATGGATGCTTTGGAGGGTAGGACTCCATGGCATTGTACCCCACTGAAATCCCTGTCCTCCCCAGGCTCCATCCCCAAATCTCCAGGAGTTTCCCAACCTGAATCTGGATAACAACCCTATAAGTCCCCCCCATCTCCTGCCAGTGGCCAGGGGAGACTTGGCAACCCCAGCTAAGGATGCCTTCATCTTGACTCCCCACCTCTACCACTGCTTTCATTTCTGCTGCTCTGCCTCCATCTGGCAGCCAGAGCAGTGAATCATCCTTGCCCTGTCACAAGAGTTCAGGTGTCCTATAGTGCCCGCCTAGTTTGTCAGATTGATACTGGGCTGGAGAATAGAAGGCAAGGAGGGTCGTCTGGTCTGGCTCCCAGGTGGTAGAGTCAGAGGTGGAGATGTCAGGCAGGCTGGGCTGTTGGCAGTTGGCACAGGCAGGTCTGGAGGCCACCTGAGCTGACTTCCTCTTTTTCCTCATGGTAGAACCAGCCCTGGATGCTGGGGACATGTATCCTTTCAAATATTACACTTCAAGAACCATGCTCATATATTAAAAGGCATGTGGCTTAATTCAGCCACTCTTTCCTGACCTTGTTTGTCTTTGCTATAGCCTAGCTGTTACATTCTGAGCTCACATCTGTGGTAAGCTTTTCTCTCTGACCCCAAGATGTCTTTCCTGACAGTCACAGCCAAGCCGGATCTCATTTGTTTCTGTATGCCATCAAGCTCCCCACTGCAACACCAACTCCAATTACCTTGAAACTATTAGCACAGAGAATCTCATGCGTTATTCTCTCACCCAGACATCCCTTTGGAGAGATGCCTTGGGAGCCCTTTGCGTTCCACACCGGATTTCAATCTTCGTTTCGCCAGCATGGTCGTAGTCACCGGTTGATGAGCAAGATAAAAAGGACCTAATAGCATGATATGGCTCAAAATTGCGCTGCTATTTTCTGCCAAATATTTATATTTACAAAAAGGAATATTTGGAGGGAGACGATGGCTACTTCCCAAGATCAGGATCACCTTCAGATGACTGTGTGTTATTAGCACCCTCCACTAACACAATAACATTTTTGCTTTCCTGCCTATGACTTTAATACACAGAGACATTTTAATTGCACTACATTCCTGAGTAATCATTTTATGATGGGTTTATTGCCACCTCTCCCTTATCAGGGCATGGCACCGTTACAGGCCCCGGTGATAAATTACCCTTGCGAGGGAGAGAAGACAGTACCACTTTAACAAGTGCAATAAAGCCCCTTTTTAGACCCAGAGAGTTCAGTGCATTCCTCATTCATCATATACCCTCAGTGATTTTACACAGATTTTACACTGTTGATTAGCTCATTAGTGGGGTTAATTGGATACATTAACTGGCAGAATTACAGCTTGACAATGAACCAGAGGCTGCAGTATTATAAATGACAGACAAACCACAGACATGCAGGGCCAGCCTGAAGGAAGTGCTTTCCTTTGATTAGCTTTCATTATGTTTTAATTCTTTTCCTTCTATTTTTTATAATTGACTCCACATGAATATTTACAATGGCATCGAGTGGATAAGGGGAATACGCTACAGTCTCATATATTTTCCATAGGTGCCTGCTTCGCTATCAGTTTTTCCACGACCACACAGAACTTGTCAAACTAGAAGAACCAACTGGGAGCAAACTCTTAATTAAGTTACAAACTAGCCAAGGCATAAAAATGTGAAGTTAAACAAATGAAGCCCATTCTCCTCAGGGACACAGCAGTAACCAAAAAAAGAAAAATGACTCCTGGTAATGAGGCATGCGTCTCGGGCACCTTTTGTTTTTCAAATTTACAATTCTCAGGCTGCTGCTACAGATTGGCATCTTCTGTACAGTTCACAAGTTCTTTTCAGAGCTCTGAACACCCAGCGTTCTTTTTTAAAAGTTTCCAGTCCTCATAGCTGCCAAGGTAAATTTGAAAAAATGATGGCAGAATTTCCCAGTATTTACTTATTTGTTGACAAGAATTACAGACCCCTCCCCCCCATTGATTGGATTACAAAAAGTTAAAAGAGACATGTCACAATATTACACAAAGCCAACAAGCCTATTATAGCTTGTCCTTTTATCATTAAAAGTGGGTAAGATAATCTCATTGCCCCTAAACCTACAGATGCCCTTGTGAAATGGATCAGTGTTTTTTTTTTAATTATTTTTATTTTTTTTCACTACACACCTAAAGGGAAGGGACATGGGAAAACACTAAAACTAATACAGAAGCTAAATAAGACAAGGATCTAATCACGATTAGAGAGTACATATAACATTCCCAGAATGCAAGGAAAGAGTTCAAATCCAAGTGTGTTATAGTTTAGGTTTTAAGAAATAGTCATTCGGTGGACTGCAATCTATTCTATTTCAGTTCATTTATTAGTTTTCTTCTTCTTGTATTTCATCTTAACTTTAAGTTGCTTCGGTGCTGCTATTCCTTTTTCTGAATCAGAGGTCTCAGATGGTGTGGTCAAACGGCTTGAAGTTACTTGTGATTCATACTCGATTTCTTCTTCTTGGGTGTTACCCTTTTCTCCCCCCCCCCCGGTTTTGTTGCTGTTCCAGAAAGTCTTTAGCTTTTTGGACAGAGTCAATTTTAATTTTCTTATCTTTATATTTGAACATGAGTCCTTCCGGGAATGTCCATCTGTACGAAGTTGAATTGGAGTTAAGGAAAGAGGTCAAGTCTCTGTATTGCCTTCTTCTTTTTCTCATCTCAAATGGAATATCTTTTAAAACTTTCACTTCTTTATCCTTAACTTTCAAATTTTTTCCAGCAGTCCCTTTTAAGATAGCATTTCTAGTGGATCTCTTGGAAAATTTAACAAATAATTCACCTGGCAAGTTATTTTTCTTGATAAAATCTGAATAAGTCCGATATGCCAGGTCTATATCATTCTGTAATTCTTCTTGTTTGAGATCAGTCATTGGTGCCAAGGCTTCACTTAAAAGTTGTTTCATGTTTTCGCCTTTCTGTTCAGGAATACTTTGAAAGCGCAGGACATACACCAGTTTGGTGTAGTGGTTAAGTGCGCAGACTCTAATCTGGGAGAACCGGGTTTGATTTCCCACTCCTCCACTTGCACCTGCTGGATGACCCTGGGCAAGCCATAATTCTGTCAGAGCTGTTCTTAAAAAAAGAGCAGTTTCTGTCAAGAGCTCTCTAAGCCCCACCTACCTCACAAGGGTGTCTGTTGTGGGGAGGGGGAAGGGAAAGGAGTTTGTAAGCCGCTCTGAGACAGTGGGATATACATTCAATCTCTTCTTCTTCTAGTTCAGTCTTTGTTTTCAAAATACTATTGATGTCTATAAAGCAGGATTTCCTAATCTTGTTGAGCCTGTGAGCACTTTTGGAATTTTGAGCAAGGGAAATAGGCACCACCATGAAACAGTGAATAGGGAGACCAGGTCTTTTTGTTTATTGCCTGCCAGCTGCTCAGAATTGTCAGGAAGAAGTTTTTTTAATGTCACACCGCAGTGGCACAATGTAGGTGTGATACTCTAGGATTTGAGCAAAACTCTGTGGTTTATCATTCACTTATAGGGTTGCCAAATCGAAATTGGCGGGGAGCGGGGGGCTCCCGGCCGGCGTCCTCTTTGCGCGCGCCGCATCACCCGGAAGTGACGTTGGACGCTGCGGGAGCGGGAATCGGGGCTCGAAACCGGGGAGAATTCCGCCCCCCGGGGGCATTTGGCAGCCCTATTCACTTACAATCCTAGTGGACAGTCATAAAATGGCTGACATAGGGTGCTGGGACCAACAACAAAATGCCCAGTAGGTTGCAAGCTAAGTATTCCTCAACAGTGAAGGCAGATGTTCCTGAATGATCCTTCCCTGTAAACACAAAGGTGGTTTCTTCTGGGCTTTTATGAAGTACCTTCTACTCTAATGAGGTAAAGGAAAGACTGGATGGTCTTTTTGCATTGGGTAAGAGATGCTTTGTCAAAGAAACAAATGAGCACCAGGAACTCCATTGGCAGGTACCATGACACCCAGGGCTATTTTTGGGCAGGAACGCACAGGAACGGAGTTCCGGCTGGCTCCCGAGGTTGACACGCCCAGCAGGAACCCATTAGCATAATAGACCACACCCAACAGCAGAAACATGTTAGAATTGGCTACATTAGGGGTGTGTGGCCTAACACGCAAAGGAGTTCCTGCTACAAAAAAAGCCCTGGTCCTTGACAACAAATAAGGTAAAAAGAATAAGAAGCGAAAGGTGGGTGTGGCTGGATGACCACTTTTCTGGTAAAATCGGGTTGCGGCCTAATATGCGAATGAGCTGTGCTGACAGGGTGGGGCCTAATATGCTAATGAGTTTCTGCTGTTGGGTGAGGCCTATTATGCTAATGAGTTCCTGCTGGGCTTTTTCTACAAAAATAGCCCTGATTGACATCTATGGGCACCAAATTGGGATCAGGGCTGTAAGGTACTGATGGGATTGGAATAGAAAATAGGAGGGGAGAGAATGTTTGTTAAGAAACAGTGGGGAACTAAGCTCTCATGCTGCATTAATTAGTTTCTGAGCTTTGCTTTTTCCTCTCCACTTGGAAGAGAATACCTTCTTGGACTTCATTATAGCACTACAGTGATGCTTTATCATTACCTTCTGCTTTCTATCTTGGATTCTGTTTCTTCTGAGCCATGCATAGACAAGGCTTCCTTTACGCTGTTCTGCCAAAGTCTGCCTTTACATAGCTTTGAATATAGTAGCCTATGGGCTGACTTTATAACTGACTCTCCCAGATAGAGTATTGACTTAGTTAATGGTGAGTGATTATAACTTAAAAGTAACCCAGCCTGTTCCCTTCTAACTACTTGTAAGTCATTAATTTTTCAGCCCATGTTGGTATCACGAGCTGAAATAACTAGAAGCAATTTGAAATCGGAGCTGGAAATCTACAGTCTGTAAAAGGCCTGCCTACATCAGCATGAAGAAAATTATCTTAGCTACTAATTCAATCCACCAAACCGTTTTTGGAAGCTACATAACCACCTCATGCTCAGAGAAAGAGAGAAGCTTGATTTTTGTGAGGGAATTTTTTTTAAAAAAACCCTCACATAAATTATAGGATTCCAGATGTTCCAGGTACACAATTTATTTAAACAAATGATTTTTTTATCTTGAAGTATAAAATGGTTGTTTTGCTTAGAAAAAGACCAGCAGTGAACAACAAATCAGCCACCCCAAATGGACATTGTTTTAATCTTCATAATAGTCAGCACGTGCTTTTAAACATTTAGAGATTATTTCCCATCCTCTAAATATTTCTGCTCATTATTTCTTTGAATAAAAGTGAGAATACTGCCTCTTCGTTTTTATTGTCAATAATTTTGTTCTTTTTGGCCTTGGAAGTTTATCCCCTTGGGAGTAGGATTATTGTCTCATAAACCAGTGAGTAGTTACTATTATCCCTTAATTACTGGTAATGGTGTGAAACTGAAAGTAATATTGTGTGGCGTGTACTATCAGTGCTATTACACCCAGCGCTTTCCGACTAGGAGATTGACTCAGATTTAATTTTTCAGCTCTGCTAGAGCTAAACAACTCTCTCTCAGAGTGCATGCCGCTTCAGAAATATTACCATCCCAGTGGCCTCAATCCTAGAAGCACCAAACCTCACAGAGACGGCTCATAAAACTGTGCCCCACTGAATGACAGGAGAATGTAAGAAGAGTAATGCTGGATCAGACCAAAGGCCCATCAAGTCCAGCACTCTGTTCCCACAGTGGCCAACCAGCTGCCACTAAGAAGCCCACAAGCAGGATGACTGCAGCAACATCTTCCTGTGCGTGATCCCTAGCAACTGATATCAAGGGGCACGCTGCTTCTGGTACTGGAGGGAGGAGATATCCATCATGACTAGTAGCCATTGATAGCCCCGTCTTCCATGAATTTGTCCATTCCACTTTTCAAACCTTCCAAGTTGGCAGTCGTCACCGCCTCCTGTGTCAGCGAGTTCCACAGTTCAACTGGTTCCCTATCTTGCCTCATGGGCCTTAGCTACAGTGATCCATGTAATGGTCACTGGAACTTGATCTACGCAGGGCTGCCCTTGAGACTGACCCAGAAATTGCAGCTAGTGCAGAATGCAGCAGCACACCTGCTGATGATGACGCCTGCAAGGGTGCACATTCAGCCAGTGCACCAGTGCACCAACTGCACTGGCTGCCGATCGAATACCAGATCTGGTTCAAGGTTATTGCTTTGACCTTTAAAGCCCTATGTAGCCTGGGAGCAGAGGTCATTTCGGGGGGGGATCGCAGGGGAACGCAGTTCCCCCGGGTGAGGTACGGGGGGCGGGGCACATGACGAAGCCCCGCCCCCTGCTTCCGGCCACCCTGCTTCCGGCCCTCATTCAGCCAGGAGGAGGCAGAAGGGAAGGCCTTCCGGGGCGTTCCCTTGCCCCCCCGCCGGCCTTGCAGGTCCACCGCTGGGCCCCTCATGGGGCTTAGCAGTGGAGCTGCAAGGCTGGTGGCGGCGGCCGGGACCGTTGGGGGCGGGGTGTGTGGCCTTATGACACACTTCCGGTGATGTCAGGGGGTGTGGCATATGCTAATGAGTTATGCTAATGAGTCCCCCTAGCTCTTTTTCTACGAAACGACCCCTGCCTGGGAGCAACATACCTGTGGGACCATCTCTCCCCATATGTGCCCCTGAGAGCTTTATGCTCTTCTGATCAACATCTTCTGGTGGTCCCCGGCCCAAGGGACATCCACTTAGCCTAGACCAGGGCAATTGCTTTTTTGGCCCTCACCCTGGCCTGGTGTAACATGCTCCCATTTGAGATCAGGGCCATATGGGATCTACACCAGTTCCACAGGGCTTGTAAAACAGGGCTGTTCCACCAGGCCTTTGGTTGAGGTGGTGGGTGTTCAACCATTCGGGCCTCCCTGTCCATGGGCTTGTCCATGACCCCTTTCCCAGTGCCATTGCTACTTTTGATGTTACTTGGGCACTGGAATTTCTTGGGGTAATTATTCCTGCCTGATATGAGGCATGGGTTTTGGTTTTACCTGCTGTTGCTATTTATTGTTTTATTGGTTGTATTGTTTGTTGATTTTATGTTGTGAGCTGCCCTAAGGCTGTAATATGTGCTGTCTGAAGAAGTACTTCCTTTTGTCTGTCCTGAATTTCTACCCTACAGCTTCAGTGGATGACCCACTTCGCCATGTTCAGTCTTTCCACACCCTGCAAAATTCTATAGACCTGTATCATGCCTTCCCATACCTGCTATTTACATGTCTTGCCTAATGTGCTGTTCGAATCTTCTGTATTTATTGCTCAGTTGCTTAGGTATCTTGACTCTAATTAGCTCTTTCTGGCAACTAACCCCCCCATGTAATATTTGAGGAAATCTGTTTCAATCAGTCTGAAGGAGTATATATAATAAGTCTCTCAGTTCTTGTTTGTATTTGTATGCTAATTTACTGCCATTCACAGATCTTTCTTACATCCGTATGAACGGGGCCCTAATGAAGTTAAGCAGGCTTTGAAGCAGGAACTTCCCAGCTCTTATTTCTTTTCACCATTTCACTCCAGGTTTTAAGAGTACAGATTAACTAGTAAGCCACTGTGATGTGTTGGTTAAAATACTGAAGTAGAACTGGGGAGACCTGGGATTGAATCTCTACTCAACCATGAAGCTCACATCCAGTGTAACCTGTGTGTGTGTGTGTGCATTAAGTGCTGTCAAGTCGCTTCCAATTTATGGCAACCCCATGAATTAACGTTCTCCCAGACTTCCTGTTGTTAACAACTTTGGTCAGGTCTGGCAAACTGAGGGCCATGGCATCCTTGATTCACTCAATCCATCTCCTGTTGGGTCTTGCAACATGGCTACCCCACCTGAATCTTATCTCACTGTGCTCTGCTTCTTTCAACATTTTTCTTCCAGTCCAGCTCATGCCCAGTACAAGAGTCTGGCCAGTAGACAAGTAATTCAAGCACTGGATGGAACAGGTGGCCCACAAAGTCTAGCAACTAATCTGGGGCTAAGGGAAAACCTACTTGCTTTGGAGCACCTAGGCCCCTGCCACATGGCAGGGAAAAGATGGGGCAAAGTGCGGCTTTTAAAAGCTGCGCCAAAAAAGAAACGCCCCGGCGGGATCCCACAGATCCCGGTTGCAACGCTCCGTTGCTCCCCGGCACAATCAGATGCCGGGGAGGAAGATACCAGTCGGAGGGGGAGGCTGCCGTACTGCGCATGCTCGAGCATGCGCAGTCGCGACGCCAGCCAGATGTTGGCGTGGGATCGCACCCGTTTGCTGCGCTTCCAATCTGGCCCGCTCCCGGCCCAAACTGCCTTGTATGAACGGGGCCCTAATGAAGTTAAGCAGGCTTTGAAGCAGGAACTTCCCAGCTCTTATTTCTTTTCACCACTTCACTCCAGGTTTTAAGAGTACAGATTAACTAGTAAGCCACTGTGATGTGTTGGTTAAAATACTGAAGTAGAACTGGGGAGACCTGGGATTGAATCCCTACTCAATCATGAAGCTCACATCCAGTGTAACCTGTGTGTGTGTATTAAGTGCTGTCAAGTCGCTTCCAATTTATGGCAACCCCATGAATTAACGTTCTCCCAGACTTCCTGTTGTTAACAACTTTGGTCAGGTCTGGCAAACTGAGGGCCATGGCATCCTTGATTCACTCAATCCATCTCCTGTTGGGTCTTGCACTTTTCCTGCTGCCTTCAACTTTTCCTAGCATTATTGTTTTTTCCAGTGACTCTTGTTTTCTCATAATGTGACCAAAGTCCAATAGCCTCAGTTTAGTCATTTTAGTTTCTAGAATTTGTTTTTTTTTTTGTTTTTTGGCAGTCCTTGGTATCCGTAATACTCCCCTCCAACACCACATTTCAAATTAATCGAAACTGAAGCTCAAATACTTTGGCCACCAAATGAGAAGGGAGCACTCACTGGAGAAGACCCTGATGCTGGGAAAGATTGAACGTCAAAGAAGACGGAGACGGCAAAGGATGAGATGGTTAGACAGTGTCATAGACGCAATGAACATGAAATTGAGCCAACTTCAGAGGACGGCGGAAGACAGGAAGGCCTGGCGTGATCTGGTCCATGGGGTCGCAAAGAGTCGGACTCGACTGTGCGACTGAACAACAAAACCCCCACACTATTATTATAAGGGATAGAAGCATGGGAATGGGAGAAACATATATGCTACTCTGAGCTTCCCAGAAGAAGAATGGAGAGAAATGTCATAGATGTACATGAAAAGTTGGCATGTGCTGGCTGAAAAAAGAAATGACATTAACCGTGTGTTGAAAGGGTTGTTAGAATCAGCCTTCTCTGGTGGCATTTTCGTTGCCAAGTTCTATCAAGCAATTGCCTGATAAAATGTGTGAAACTTCAGTAGCAGATTTGCTATCACAGATTGGTCTTGCTCATCGTGCTACTGTCTAAATACTAGAGGAAAGCTAGGATGTGATAAGGTTTCTCCATGCTGTTATCCCCAGAAATGATTCGGTAAATCAGCCTGGCTTTGCTCCGTATACAGAAACCACCCCATATATGTCTTCATCCATTTCACGATATAGTCTTCTGCTCCCAGAGATACGACCAATATTACTTGCAAAGAAAAACCCCAAGAATATACTGTCTTTTCGAAAGTCAATCCTTTCAGAAAGTATAGTCTTTTTATCCTGCTCACTCATTTAGTTCCTGCAGCTATACTCTGATTCATATTGTGTAATGTGATTTTGACTGCTTCCCTCCTCACAGAATTGATGTTTCTTTCCATAGCTGTTAGCAAATATGTTATTCAAATTCAAAACATTATTATATTTCTCTTCCCACATCCCACACCCCCCATTCCAAATCAAATCTTATTAACATCCTGACTGAAACTCCATCTCTTTTGACATACATTTGTGGTGTATACCAAGATGTCTACAAGCTTTAGGAGAGACCATAAGCTAGGGATGCAAAATAACGTTTCATGTTTGTTTGTTCAGTTTGACTGTCCGTGGTTCAGATGGGTTCTCCTAAGGTGAGTGATAAAACTGTATCTGCTAAACATGTTCTGACAAACATGTGATCTTTGATAGAAAACAATAAGACACCAGAATTGATGCCTGTGGTTTTGGGTTTGGCGATTAAGTCGATATAGAATCCTGTCTGTCACAGGGGAACATATACAAACATGCATTCATGTTTGTATATATGACTACATTAATGTCTCTGTTTCACATAGTCCGGTAGTTTAATAATCTATCTGGTGACCTATGTACAGTCATTCTGTTCTGCTGTCCCTTATCCAAGTGCCTGTGGTGAGCAAGGGACCGTAGAGGGGATCTGATGCCATGCAGTCCATCCTAAAAACGCTGTCACTGCCTTCAGGGGAACTGATCTCAGCCATCTGGAGATCTGTTGAAATTCTGGGAGAACTTCAGGCCCTGCAATGGAGGCCGGCAACCCTAATTCCAATGGATTTAGAATGGTATGGTTTGGTTTTTTTTAGGATTGTACTGTTAGACCCC
This sequence comes from Gekko japonicus, assembly GCF_001447785.1. Taxonomy (NCBI): domain Eukaryota; kingdom Metazoa; phylum Chordata; class Lepidosauria; order Squamata; family Gekkonidae; genus Gekko; species Gekko japonicus. The sequence goes on from NW_015169175.1 coordinate 2,116,667, forward strand.
AACCAGGGTTTAACTAAAAGGAATGAATACATTATTACTTAGCTGAAGTGCAACTGATTAGATGTGTTCTTTCTTTAGTGTGTCATCCCTCTTAGTTTCCCTCAGAAGATACCCCATGGGTTCACCACTGTGACCAATGTTCCCTCTAGGCTGTGGAGTCTTGTGAGCAAAAAAAATCTCTACTTTGTGGGCTACTGTAATTAAAGTTGTGAGTGAGCGATTTGGCTACTGCATAAATTAGTTTGCTCTGGAGCCGTCCTTCCTGAGCTAAGATGAAAATGTGTGAGCCGGAGGCTAAAAAACTGTGAGCTAGCTCACACTAACTCAGCTTAGAGGGAACACTGCTGTGGACAGATCCACCAGAAGATACACAGTGGGTATCTGCAGACAGATCCATCAGAAGGTACCCAGTGGGTTCACAACTGTGGGCAGTTATGGCTCAAAGCTTGGAGTGGTGGAGTAGATGTTTGGCTCTTCTCATTGCCTGCATGTCAAAGCACTCCAGGGAATGCTGGACTCCAACACTCTATAGCTACCATAAGCATCATGTGAGTTCAGGTGATGATAGCCAACACCCAAGAAAGCTCCCTTCCCATCTACCTCACAGGGTGTCTATTGTGGGGAGAGGAAGGGAAGATGATTTTAAGCTGCTCCAAGACCCCTTCGGGTAGTGAAGGGTGGAGTATAAAACGAACTCTTCTTCTTCTTCTTCTTCTTCTTCTTCTTCTTCTTCTTCTTCATCATCATCATCATCATCATCATCCTGGGAAATTGCCAGGCCCCTCCTGGAGGTTGGCAACCCAGGGACAAATACCAACAATGTCTTTTTAATCTTGCTGTGAGTGGCCTAGGGAACCATGACTGACTGAGAGTGTGGGAGATATCTATTGTAAATAACTAATACTTGCCTCCCCCAAAGGGTTTTAACAGTAAATGTCAGTTGTTGTTGTTGTTGTTGTCATTGTTGTTATTACTACTGCAATTTTTAGGCCACCACAGGGCTCAGGGTGGCTTACAATAAAATTCAATTCAACAACATACTACAGAATACAAGATTACCAGAATTAAAACCTACAATAAAATAAGAATTAATGCATAAGATAGTCAGCTCAGAGTGGCAGAAAATAATTTAAGGATACAATTTTCACAGGCTCTCTCGGGGGAATATGGAGGGGGGTATATGAGAGTGCCAGACCTCAGACTGTACCGCCGCTGTCCTCAACTGGATGCCTGGCAGAACAGGTCTGCCTTGCGAGCCTTGCGGAAAGGTAATGGATTGAATCCGAGACTTTCTGCATGCATACTCCACATGGACTTTCAGGTGTCTGACAACTGCCTTCTGTGCTCATTATTGTCATCTTCAGTAGGTTTTACAACCACATTTACAGGGTTGGATCCCATGGGTGTGTTTTGTTAATAGTGGCACTTTCCTATGATGCAGAAGGCACTTGCATCAAGGGGAAGGTGCTTTGCACTGGGAGGAGGCCCCACCATTAGCAGACTAAACCTGTGTGGATCCAACCCATTGACATGTTTGTGTCTTCCCATAGGTGTAGGGTTGCTGGCCAGCAGCTGGCAAAAGGTAGGAATCTGGGAGAGAGGGAGTGGTGCACCACCAGTCCACAGCATTATGTCACTTCAGGTGATGTCATGCCTCTCTAGAAGGACACCAGAAGCTCTTTGGTAAAACCAATCACCACCTCTATTTAATGAACTCTATGGAAAAACCAATTGCTGTCTCTATGGAGCTGACTTTATGGGGAAAAAATTACTGGTGGAGCAACAAGGTTATATCACTTTAGGGGGAAAGCTGGAAGTAATGTCATATTTCTCTAGGAATCACTGTAAACTCTGCAGTAATAAGGGGCTGCAATAAGGATGGGAATTAGCCAAGATAGAGCAAAAAAAAAAAGACGCTGAGTTTAACCTATATCATTAGGGTTTTTATTTTAAATAAAGCTTTTAGGTGAGAGGAATCTCTGTTTGACTGCCTGTATGTGTCCTTGTGTGTGTGTATATATATATATATATATTGCAGACAGATGTGGCATAACTTGAGAAAAGTCCTGACTAATTATGTTTTCAAAGTGCACTTAAAATGGGTTGCAGCCAACTGTAAGCCATTGCTTAATTAAAAAGTGCCAGAGAAAACACTCAGCAGGTGGGAAAGCTGAGCACACACTGACTCAAGGAATAATGGGCACTTAAGCCTCTCACAAGCAGAGCTCTGCTCAACAACACCAAAGATTAAAGCATTTCATCCCCCTGTTAAGCACACTCTTTACTTTTTCATCTTCTTTAAAAACTTAGCAGATGAGACTATCAGCCTGTTTTGATTGCAAACAAGAGTATGTTATGCTGCTCTGTTTTCCTTTATTATCCCTCCCCCAAAGCGACAAACAACAGAATGGCATGACTTATCCTAATATTGAATATACATGAGTTGAATGCTACAATCCACTTATTATGAAAGGGTGCTGGGTACCAACAATAAGTTTTCAGAAGTTTTCTGCTCATACAACTTTCATAATTGTGTCCCTGGCCCTGTTCTCATTCTCCATGCATTCATCTAAAGATCTGAACAGAGTTTACACACGGGTTTGGAGCCAACCAGTTAGTGCACATTCACAATGTTACCTTACCCCATATTCTCTCCCTTGGTGCCTCCTCTTTCTTTGAAGTGAGGTGAGAATGGCTATCTCAGACATCATTTTTAAAAAGGACAAGGGAAAAGGGGAGTCAGCCCTTAAAAGGAATGCATTGCAAAAAACCCATGCAGCAAAACAGCCATTTTGGTGTAGTGGTTAAGTGCGTGGACTCTAATCTGGGAGAACTGGGGTTGATTCCCCACTCCTCCACTTGCAGCTGCTGGATGACCTTGGGCAAGCCATAGTTCTGTCAGAGCTATTCTCTCAAGGACAGTTCTCTCCAGGCACATAGCTACAGTGGGGCATCTTGAGGCTAGCCCCCCTCACTTAATGGCAAGCCCCCACAACTTCCCATCTAGCCCAGGGCCACTGAGTGCTGGCAGGTGTGGGGAAGGAGCCAGGTATTCCTTTAGTTCAATTAGCCAGTGCCCCCTAAGAAATTTAAATGCCCCCCCAACTTAAAAAATCCTGGCTACAGGCCTGGTTCTCTCAGAGCTCTCTCAGCCTTGCCTACCTCACAGGGTGTCTGTTGTGGGGAGGAGAAGGGAAAGGAGTTTGCAAGCCACTCTGAGACTGCAAGTGAAGGGCAGGGTATACAGCTAATCTCCTCCTCCATATGGGTAATTGGCTGCTATGAACTGAGGTTTGGAAAGAGGCCTCAGGTCTGCAGAGGCAATGCCACATAAGAATCAGTCCTGGTCGGTCAGACAACAGATATTTTAAAAATCACATCAAAAAAAGTTTGGGAAATCATGGAGAAAACAGGGAGAACATACAGAAGAAAACCCTGCTGTACAAAGGTACAAAAACCCCTGATGTCAAGAAGTCTGCTAGAACTTCTTTTCAGCCAGTTCCTCCCCTTATTATAGCCCCATCCCATATGCAGGTCCCTTGATCTGCAACATAGCCTTTTTTTACAGTCAAAAGGGATACCCTGTCATTTTTCAACTGTAGAAAAGCTGTCAAAGGCTTTCACAGCCGGAATTCATTAGCTGTTGTAGATTTTCCGGGTTGTATGGCCATGGTCTTGGCATTGTAGGACAATGTGGTGGCCATGGCCATACAACCCAGAAAATCTACAACAGCTAATTTTATGTGGCTTTACATGCTAGATATTTAAATCCTATCTTAGCCAACATGACAAACCTTCCTGATGCTTTAAAAGTGCACCATCTTTTAAATGACTCTGTTCCGGAAAATATCAATGAACGTAGCCATGTTTGTACAATCAGTGATAAAGGTACGTCAGGAAAACGTCCAACGAGTAATTGTTTTACGCTACCTTATGTTTGATATGTCTGGCTATACATGGTTTTAAATGTATATTTCTTCTTATAGTAATCCTTTTTAAGGTATTTTATGCCAATAAAGGTCAGCTGAACTGAACTGAACTAAAAAGTGTATGTACCCAGACAGGGGCCACTGTGCAGCTGGGAAAGGAGTTGTGGTAAACCATATCCAAAGAAAGGAGCAAGTAGCTTCTGTTTCAGAGGGGCGACCAAATGCTTTGCAGAGGCAGAGTATTTTTTTGGAACCATTTTATTTTAAGTAATGAGAACTTCTTTTCAGAAGGGCATGTTTTTGCTTAAAGGATCAGTGACAATTGGTATTCCCCTGAAGGGATAGCACTCCAACTATACCCATATTATTCACCCATTACTCCCCTGTGGAGGATTTTACAATATTATAATAATACTTTAAATGATTCTGAGACAGCTACTAAAACTGATGAGTATGGCAGTGTCCTTATAGTGCCTAACAAGTAACACAAGGAACTAATTACTTATTGAAGAAAGGGCGTTATTACAAGTGGGTAAAAACCTCTGGTAGAAGCCCTAAAAGCCTAGTCTAGCCTGACCTTGTCAGAGCTCAGAAACTGAGTAGGGTTGGTACTTGATGAGTGACCACTAAAGAGGACAAGGGCTGCTTATGCAGAGGACAGCAATAGCAAACGACCTCCCCTCATCTCTTGCCTTGAAAACCACATGAGGTGAAGCTTGATGGGGGGGTCACCAAGAGTCAGTTGCAACTCAACAGTGCAGTTTACCTTTGAAAACCTCTGGACTTAAAAGAAGAACCTGTTTAGATCTGTGGATATGATGCTAATAATCCAGAGTTGTTGACATACATGCAGACATTCAGGCTTCACAAGATAGTTTCTAGAAGGTTCTTCAGTCTGGACAAAACCACCGATGGCCACCCATTTTCACTGGAAACTCTGCCTTTAAATAGAGCAGTCCCACCCAGGAACAAGGTAAATGAAATGTATCTAACAAGGCACAGTCAAGCCATGACTCTATAGGACAGGCATCATCTGTGCAGTGATAAAACTGTTGGGCATGGTTTTTCATTCGGGCATCAAACAGCAACTTCAAGGCACTGTGACAAGGAGGCTCAGTGTGAATGCAAGCAAGGCATTCAATTGACGTACGTTCAGCTGGCAATTGTGTTTATACAGCATCCATATATAAAAGAATGTGCACAGTACACTCTTTGAAATGATACAGTAGCATTAACATTACCATTGGTATTCATGTCCATTTCTGTAGGTTAGTAAAACTTGCATTTTACATATAAAATAAATTCAATATTCTTTGAAACCTTATCTGGCAAAGGATCAAGTAGATATTTCCCGGCTCTTGTATAAAAAGGGAAGGAAATTAAATGATGTGGAATATCCTCCGCAGCAGGTAATTCACAAATACAGAATCTGGTCTCATATTTAATCTGATAATATCACCCTTCTGGATCATTGTTTGCATAGTCTGCTGGGATAATGTTGTAAATGCCTTTCTCGGCTTTCGTGTAATCAGATGTGTTATATATAAGGAAATGCATCTAAAATTCTCTTTATCTCAATCTCTCTGTGGATTTTGAAGTTGGAAATGTTCTGGTCTTGTTTCCAAAGTGGAACCAAAGCATTTGGAATTCTCCATTTTCGAATAATCAAAATGTGTACAGAGTACTGAGAAGGCAAAGTTCATCACAGCTGTCAGTTCCACTAGGTTGCATTCCATTTTCAACATCCAAAATAAGTAAATAAATAAATAATGTGATTGTATGCAGGGTGGTTTCAAGAGTCTTTTTGAGTGGCACTCTACCACTCATGTAGGAGTATACAGGCACAGCAGTAAAGTGGCTTCCAAAAAGAATTCCAATGCCACCAGGAGTCACTTCAAGATTGCTTTTCTATAGTGTTTTCTCAATGCATACATATAAAGTGTGTAACTTGAGTGGGGTCAGGAATAACACCAACTGAAGGACCTGAAAAGCTGCAGCAGATAGAGGATCTTCAACTCTGCAAATAATACTAGAAATTCTTTTAGGCTGCGGTCACATGAGCAGTTTGTATCAATATTGTTGCCACAACTTTGGGGATTTATAGAACATGATCAGATAGCAACATCTGCCTTCCATGCCCCAGTCGCGGCCACCCTGTTCTGCCCCACTTTGGAAGTGGAGTAATGAAGCACAGGGAAAGTCCAGTGTTTACGGATATCAGCACTTTCATCCCGCATTTCCAGATGTCTGAACTCCCCTGGTGTGAGGCTAACCCTGTTGGGAAGTTCTGTTTTTGCTCCTTTGGGTTTTTAGTCAGTTGGCAATGTGTGCATAACTGCATCTTCATGCACACCAGCAAGCTTATAGCTGTCCTCTGAGGTGAGGGGGGGGGAGGGCAGGCTGAGAAGTCTCTTTTTTCGTGCTGGTTCTTTTGCCTACAGCTTTGCAACACACAGGGTGGGGAAAAGGTTAATTGAAGAGGGGGAGGCAGCCTCCTCCAGCTTTCAAAATGGAGGGGTGCTTCGAAGAAGCAGTTATGCTCATATGCAAAAGACAAAATAAAAAAAGAAGCCACCTGACCACCCATTCCGTGGTTGCCCTGCAGCAATCATAAAAGGGGGACAGGGCCGGTGCCACTTTTTTTTTTGCACACTAGGCGAGGCTACTTCTGCCCCCCCATGCACCCATCAATTTTCAAACATAAATGCATTTACACAGGGAAGCCGTTGAAATTCATAAACATAAAGATTACACAGGGAAGCCATTGAAATTCATAAGCAGTAAGGCTCTTCTTATATCCTTAAATGCTTATAAAACTAAGGAAAAAACATGTTATCCATAAATTATTAGTTAACTGACACCCATGGTTACACGTTTTCCAACTGAAATAGAAAGCTGAGATCCAGGAAAGAAAGATTACCTCGATCCCCACAGTATTATGAAGGACATTGTTATGTACGCGGACCGCCACTAGGGATCCATGGCACAGGCAGGAGCTTGGCTCCCTTGAACAATAGGAGTATAGGATCCTAGATCCCCCAGCATTAACCAATAGCCACTTTGGCGGGAAATTCAAACCCTCCAATGGGACTAGGGGGTGCTAGGTGGGTATGTATATAGTTGGCCTTGTTGGGCCATTAGTTAGTCCTGTGTTAAGTACAATAAACGTGTGCAACTCATGTCATCATCCGAGTCCTCCATGCAGCGAACCCAGTACTTTTCAGACACTAACTAAAAGGGCATGCTCCATCATCAGCTTGGGGGGCATCACTGAGGCCATGACACAAGCACTCATAAGAATATTGGTCAGGGTCTCATCTGGGCCACACAGAGATGGTGAACTTCAGCAGGGGAGGTTGACTTTTTCACTGGACGCCCACCACCTCAGCCAAAGGCCTGGTGGAACAGCTCCGTTTTACTATATATACTAACATAATTCAGTTCTCGCATCTTTTGTGGACTCCTTTATTATGCTGTATGCTAATTTGCTGCTACTCACAGGTCTTACCAATTGCCTTCATTCAGTCTTAGCTATATTTACTGTTCAGTTACTTATGCATCTTGACTCTAATTGGCCCTTGCTGGCAACATCCTCCTCCCTAGCTACCGATACGTAAAGGCTGGTGACTTCTGTTTCAATGTCCCTGAAGAAGTGTGCATGCGCTTTGTTCTTACAGATGCCACTGGACTCAAACTTTGTTCTGCTGCTTCAGATGCACCTGAATCTATGCTCAGCTAGTATGAGCATTACTCTTGAAACCATGAATCTTAGGTTTTGCAAAACTGTTGAGGGCACAAAAAGAACCACCAAGGATGTTATGTTTATAAAAGAAAATGAATACAAAACAACTTTAGTTTAAGAAACATAAGGAGTTCAAAATAGACAATAAACCTAACCTTTCCTAATCATATCCCTAGTATCTTCACTTTCTACCACTTTCTATCCCAGCTACCTAACCTGTGTGTAAAGCACCATCAAGTTGCAGCGGCGACCCCATGGGGTTTTCGAGGCAAGAGTGGTCAGAGGTGGTTCACCAGCCTCTGTGTAGAGACTAGGGTTGCCAAATCTTTTTTACCTGCCGGCGGGGGGCTCCTGCTTGGCGTCCTGGCGGAAATCGGACCTCCAAAGCAGGGGGAAATCCGGCCCCTGGGGGGACTTGGCAACCCTAGTAGAGACCTTGGACTTCCTGGGTGGCCTCCCATCTAAGTACTAATAGGATCTAGCCCTATTCAGGTTCTGAGATCTGATGAGATTGGGCTAGCCTGGGCCATCCAGGTCAGGGTATCTACCTAACCGAGCTGGTTGTAAAAAGAACAACAAAGACCCCTTTCTTAACTTCCCTGTTTCTTGCCTCTCAGTCACATTGTCTCATCCAGTCAGAACATTTCACTCCTCTCTCTGTCATTCTGTTAATCAATCACTCCATTCTGTATACTTTCCCCCCTCCCAGTCCATATTCTTACCTTTTAAACCACCTATCAAGAACTATGTACACAATTTCAACCTTTATGGCATTTTCTGAAACCCAGATTAAGATTGAAAGCTTAGTTTGGGGAACTGGAACGGCCACTCCCACCTTTCTTTGGCTACAAAACACATACCTGTTTAGGGCTCGAAGGCTGAGTGGGTCCGCGCTGGCCTGGCCTGCCTCCCCTTCCCTCCGGCAAAGGCCCCTCTCCATGCTGCTGAGACCTCAGCTGCTGGGCCTGCCATGCGCAAGTCTGGGCCCCTGCTGGCAGCTCCCTAACAGAGCAGCGTGGGGGGCATGCGTGTGCGAGGGGGGTGGTTCTGGGGAGGTGGCGCCTGCCCCTCCCTTTGTGGAGACCCACCAGCAGCTCGTCAAGCACTTTGTAGATGAGGGCGAAGTTGAGGCCAACCATCTACTCATTGAGCGCGTTGCAGTAGTCATGCAAGAGGGTCACCAGCTGGGCAGGCAGGCAAGGGGTGGTGGCCCCCAGGCACTGTGAGTGGAATTGTTGATCTAGCCTTGTGTACCTACAGTGTTGTGATCTGTCCTGGAAAGGGGAGGGTGGGAATGTGTCTCACTCAGACAGATGTGCATGCACACAGACACACTCCCATGCCTTGCAGACCCAACAGACACACTCCCATGCCTTGCAGACCCACCAAAACTGCAAATAACAATGAAAAGGGGGAGGGTCCATGCAAATGCCCCCCGGAGACAGGGCTGTATTCTACCCATGCAGTGTGGTCTTTCCAGAAACGCAGCCTAGTGTTGCAAAGGCAAACACACATACTAATCCGCACGTGCAAGCGATTAGAAGCGGGGCACAAAAATAAGAATGGCAAGAAGCCAGAAAAAAGGGGGAGAGAGGGGGAGATGCAGGGCAGACAGGCACTCTTCTCGGGTGGCGCCCCTAGGCCATTGCCTAACTCCACCTTATGGAAGCTCCGGCCCTGAGTGGGGCAAGTGTACAGTGAGGCTACTTCAGTACGTGCTGTCTGGTCACCCCTTCCCGCGATGATTTAAACCATTGCAAACAGAGGCACCACAGATTGCACCAAGCCTCCAGTGTGATCACAGCTTTATTTAAGCTGGAATAGACTAGAAGTCAAAGCAAGCCTACAGAACAATAAAAGAACAGAACGGGGAAATATTCAGATCTATAATAATGCATTTTCAGATTTTTAAAAATAATTGATTTTTAATGCTCTATGACTAAATAAGAAACTGAATTCATTTATTACTTTTATATCTCTTCATGGTCAAAGCAGCTTTAGGTAGTTTCAGTAACACTTCAAAGTGATTCCCCAGAAAGGCTGAAAATAGTTCCCCTCTGAGTATGGCTTTCTTGGGAATCTCTTAAATAGTTCTTGCAATGTCATTGCTGAGAACTAACTTCCTCTTACCCTATTCCCAAATGTTCATGCCCAATAGAGCTTTAAATACATTTCAGTTTGCTTTTCTAAAGAACAGAGAATGATGTGTATATGTCTCACTTATCTGCATGGACATTTATACAGACTTTTGTTTGTTATGGTTTTTGGTCATCACTAATGAAAACAGCAGATTGCGGATGAAGCTGCAGCGGCAGTACAAGGTGAGCTGGACTTCTGATAGCAGAATCTAGCCATGAAACCAGTTTTAAATATCAGGATATGTTTGGACTTGGATGAACCAGGCTAGCCTGATCTCATTAGACCCTGGAAGATAAGCAGGCCTGGTTAGTGTTTAGATGGTTGACCTCCAAAGAATTCCATGGGTGCTATGCAGAGGCAGGCAATGGCAAACCATCTTTTACTTCATTCCCCTATATATAGATTTAACGGCACCATCACCCCACAAAAAGTGCGAAGACCCTCCGGTACCAATGTGCTTCAACTATCTGAGCAACTCAGCTGATATTCGTGGCTGCACTGATTCCGACCTTTTACATTCTTTTAGTAGATTACCATCTTTGGACCAATTACGTAGGTTAACCAGATTTGAAGTACTGTATTCTAACTTAAGAAAGATAGTTTTTGGGAAAGCTAATATTGAATCATCAGTTACTTCATTTTCTCCTCTGCCGTTGGCTCCTAGTAACCTTCTCCTGATTAATTCCATAAATATATGTGAAAATCTGGACACTATTACTCCCCTGGATTCTGAAGATATACCAACTACCAGGCCAAGGGTTCCATTAGAGCCAAATACAATAGTTGATAACAATTCTAAAAATGGTACACAAGTTTCTGAACAGACTCTTTTGCTTGTAAATTCTACAGCATCACCAGTAGTTGGCTGAAATTTGACAACACTTTTCACCACCATGGTTGGAAGGCATGTTATCCAGCATCTATGCTGAAGTTAAAGAGGATTGAACCTGGTAAGCACCTGCCTGGGAGGCCTCCTGAGAATCTATCTATACTGCCTTCTTTTCCATGATGGAAGAAAGGTGGGACATATAAGAGAGAATGGGGTGCTTCTGCGAATATACGAAATGCACTTCAGTGGTCATTAAGTATCTTCTGCCAGCCCTCTGCCTTGTATGTTAAGCAGCCCACCCATCATTGTCTCAAAGGGTTGGATCTCTGTCCTGCTGCAGCCTGAAATGCTCCCCAAAATGCTGTCCCTGAAGGTAGGGTTGCCAAATCTTCTTCCCCCCGCGGCGGGGGAGCATCGCCGCGGTCCGGGAGTCGGGCGGACGTTTTCCCCTCCGACGAGCTCAGCTACGCCCCCAACGTCGGCAACGTGGCTGCGTCACCTCCGGTGACGCAGCTTGGGGGGCGAGGTTCCCCCCGGGCCGGAATTCCCCTGCGCCGGAAATCGGGCTGCGGAAGCGGGGGGTTCCCCGCCCCCCGGCCCGATTTGGCAACCCTACCTGAAGGACATGGGACTCAAAGGTCCTTTCCGCACTTGGATCTCATCCCTGGTTTTATCAGAGTTCAACTTGCGACACAATACCCTTGCATTTATCCCTGGTTATAACAGCATCCATTTATCCCTAGGCGAGTGTGGGGTGAAACCAGGGTGACCTCAATGTAATGTGGAAACAAAAAATACCCCGAGATAATTACAGGGGTGGACTCGCGTGTAGTGTAGAATGTAAGTTCGAGGACAGGGTTGAACCAGAATTTAAGGTCTAGTGCAGAAAGGACCAAAGAAACAGCACTAGTGGCAGTAGATTCTTTAGTGGTGGAAAATGCTATTAAATCACAGCTATCACATCACAGCTTATGGCAACCCTGTTGGGTTTTCAAGGCAAGAGATGTTCAGAGGTGGTTTGCCATTCCCTACCTCTGCATAGCAACCCTGGACTTCCCTGGTGCTCTCCCATCCAAGTACTAACGAGGGCTTAGCTTCTGAGAACTGACAAGACTGGGCTATTTTGGACTATCGAGTTCAGGGAAGTGGTCTGCTTAAGCTGGGGGAAATCAATGAAAATCGCCCCCTTCCATTAGCAGAAATGGATTGCTGGATCCAAGCCAATTAATTTAAGTAGAAACAGTTCCTCTGTGTTTTTTTATAATGCTTAAATAAATGGTTAATTTTTGAAATTAAAAGGGAATTTATTCTGATTTATTAAGACACTTTCGAGCCAGCAATAGTAAAATAAACAAACAGATCTCTTTAAGCCCTTGATGGGTTTTTAACCGCGTAACCGTAAAGCAGATTTGAATAGTGTTAGGCTGAAGAATTTACACTGGGTGATTTACATCCTCGCATTTCTATCAGAGAGTACAATATGACTGTAGATACCTAATTAACTGAGAATCATTTTAATCCACTGTGATGATGGATAAGTAGGCATTATCTTACGATTTGGAGTTAATAGCATATTATGAGCTGACTATGTATATCATTTCTATAAAACACAGCATTTGGTGAAGGTAGTCTTTTCTTGTTCTCTAAAGGATGATTGACTGTAGCTGCACCTGAAGGAGGACATTGCTGGGTCAATTGCATTTGAGCATGTTACTAACTAACACAGCCATCAGGGAGTCATCCTGGGAATTAACTCAAAAGACCTTCAGGTGAAGTGCAAAATCCTTTTTCACACAGCCGATGATGCCGAAGGATTGTAAACACACCAATACTGAAATGATAAACAGAAGAAAAGGAAACATTAATTGCATCGAGAATTGCTGTAAATGTGCTGACCTCAAAGGGTAGCAAATTCGGAAAACCAAGGTCCCAGTTACACGAGCAGGATGATCCGCTGCCAAAGGGAGGCAAATTAGAGCCGGAGCAAAAAGAACGGCGGGAGCGCGATCCAACGTGCCCCCGTGGCTCCGTGCTCCGGCAGCCGATCACACGTTGTGCAGCAAACCGGCAGTAGCGCGGTTGTGTGCATGTGTGGGATGGGGAATGGTGCTGGGTGTGACGGGCTACCAGCGCTTCCCCAACCAGATGCCTGGAGTTGCCGTGCATCACCCGGAAGGTAGTGCTCTGTTGCTAGTACCTTTTAAATGTGCATTTTCAGGCCGAAGGGATGGATTGGAGATGGGTGTGTGATGCTTCCCAGATGTTGCGGTGTGATCACACCCGCTTGATGCACCCCTGAGCCGTCCCTCTTGCGGGGCAAATCCTCCCAAGTGACCAGGGCCCAAGAGTCATATCCCAAGACTGTGGTGTGATTTGCAAGTAGCAATGGCTCTGGTTTTCTTTGAATTGATGCAGATTGGTCTGATCAGGACAGGCAATGGCTTATTTGTAAGCCATGCTGCCTAATTCTAACCCAATTTATTTATGAGAAGACCACGTATGTGGCCCTGAGGTCACTAGAGGAAGGGTGGGGTAAAAATATAATAAAAAATATAAAAATATGTGGCTTAATTATTTGTAATAACACAATGGGTGGCTCAGGCCAGACTGATCCTGGAAGCTAAGCAGGTTCAGCCCTGTTTAGTACTTAGATGGGAGACACCAAGGAAGTCTAGGGTTGCTATACAGAGGCACTCAATGGTGAACCACCTCCATTCATCTTGAGAGCCAGTTTGGTGTAGTGGTTAAGTGCATGGATGCAAATCTGGGAGAACCGGGTTTGATTCCCCACTCCTGCACTTGCAGCTGCTGGATGACCTTGGGCAAGCCATAGTTCTGTCAGGGCTGTTCTCTCAAGAACAGTTCTGAAAAGAGCTCTCTTAGCCCCACCTGCCTCACAGGGTGTCTGTTGTGGGGAAGGGAAGGGAAAGGAGTTTGTAAGCCGCTCTGAGACTCCGAGTGAAGGGCAGGGTATAAATCCAATCCCCTCCCTCCCTCCCTCCCTCCCTCCC
>NW_015169175.1:2130997-2145649 GCF_001447785.1 Gekko japonicus
TCTTTCCTTCTCTTTCTTTCCCTCTTTCCTTCTCTCTTTTAATCCCCTCTTTCTTTCCTTCCTTCTTTTCTTCCTTCTTTCCTTTTCTTACTTTCCCTCTTTCTTTCCTTCTTTCCTTCTCTCTACTCTCTCTTTTTCCTTCCCTCTTTCCACCTTCTGTGGTCCAACTCTAGTGATAAGGGGTTTAAACTTTAAACCTCTTCTCTCTTCGCTCCCCCCTGCAGGCCAGCTGGGGAAGGGGAGGGGAGGCTTTTGAAGATGCCTTCCCCCCCCCCGCTTCCCCTTCTGACACCACTTCCGGTGATGTCAGGGGGCGTGGCATATGCTATTAGCCTAGTAGCTCATTAGCATACCGTATGGTAATGAGCTCCTGCAGCTCTTTTTCTATGAAAAGACCCCTGCCTGAGACCCCGGAGAACTGCTTTCAGTCAGAGTAGACAAGTGACCTTGATGGACCAGTGGCCTGATTCCATATAGCAGCTTCATGGGCTCATATATTGAACTATATGACTCAGAACTCCTATACACCTCAGTAGGGTTTACACTGAAGTAAGATTGCATACTATTTTAGCTACAAGAAAGCCATACCCCTTTTAAAAGTGTGGGCTAGACACCAGCACATACCAACACCCAGTACCCAGATTTCTGCCCACTGCCTCATAGGTTGAATCTACATTTGTCTTTCCCACTGGTGTCCCACCGGTGTCCCAGCCTTCTGACACCGTCTTTAAGCTATTTACATTTCAGAAACACAGCATCACAGCAGCATGAAACTGATTTTAAAACGTATTATGGTAGATTCGACCATAATGTCGAGTCCCTTCCTTCCCCTCTGTTATATGGCCATAACCTGAAGGGTCTCCAGCCTCTTTCAGAAGTTCTACTTCACCACAGTTGTTATGAGTAGCAATAGTTTAAGGCCCTTCTAATTGCAGTAGGGGAAGGGACCACTGAGCAGTCTAGGGACAAAATCTTTCAGTTATTTTCAGGGGTCGTTTAGTAGAAAAAGAGCTAGGGGAACTCATTAGCATAACTCATTAGCATAACTCATTAGCATATGCCACACCCCCTGACATCACCAGCAGTGTGTCATAAGGCCACACACCCCGCCCCCAATGGTCCTGGCCACCGGCGGCGGCCTTGCAGCTCCTCTGCCGAGCCCCATGAGGGGCCCGGCGGTGGACCTGCCAGGCCGGCCGGAGTGCAAGGAAGCCCCGCGAAGGCCCTCCCTGGCCCCAGGCAGGCGTGGCCTGATTCCATATAGCAGCTTCATGAGAACTTTTTCAGAAGTTCTACTTCACCACAGTTGTTATGAGTAGCAATAGTCTAAGGCCCTTCTAATTGCAGTAGGGGAAGGGACCACTGAGCACTCTAGGGACAAAAGCTTTCAGTTTTTTAAAAAATCACTGCCCTGAGCCTGCTTAGCACTTCCTCCCCTCCCCACACTCTATTTAGAAGGAACTAAGGTTGCCAGTTCTGAGTTGGGAAATTCCGGGAAATTTTGGGGTGGAGCCTGGTGAACGCAGGGCTTGGGGAAGGGAAAGCTCCCTCAGAGCTTATACTGTCCACCCTCCACAGCAGCCACGTTCTCCCAAGGAACTGGTCTCTGCCATTTGGAGATGTTGCAATTCTGGGAGAACTCCAGGCCCCACCTGGATGTTAGTAACCCTAGAAGAGACTCTAGGGTTGCCAGCTACAGGTTGGGAAGTACCTGGAGATTTTGGGGGTGGAACCTGGGAGGGCAGGGTTTGGGGAAGGGAGGGACTTCAATGGGGCATGATGCCATAGAGCCCACCTCCCAAAGCAGCCATTTTCTCCAGGTGAACTGATCCCTGTTGCCTGGAGATTAGTTGTAATAGCAGGAGATCTCCAGCCGCCACCTGCAGACTGGCAACCCTAAGGGACTCAGATGTCTTCCACATGGACAGCAATTGCTGAAAGTTAGGAACTCTTTCTGTTCACCACCAAACGGATGAGGGAGAAGAACAGCCAGACTGGCAGGGCTGGTTAAAGTTTTTTGGGGGGCACTGAGCAGAGAGTTCCTAGGGGCCCCCTTCCCACCTACTCACCCATACTTCTCACTACCTGCCTATCCATCCCTCCTTGTCCTGCTCACAAGCCCTCCCACTGCCCATGCTCACAGCCATCACTGCACTGCCTGCAGCCTAGTCCTTGATGGCACTAGGCAGTGTGTGTGCCTGGATGCATCGGTGGGACAGCACTCACAAGAGAGCAGGCAGGGAAAAGGCATGGGGTAGGGTTGCCAGCCCTCAGGTCCAGGTAGGGGTCCCCCTGCTTTTGGGGTCTCCAGTCTGCCCCCGGCCAGCTGGCAGGCGGGGAAGCCCCACCCCCAAGCCTCCCCCCCCAAGAGCAACCACCCAGGGCCCCTCTTCCTCCCCTCCTGACAGATTTAAAGGGTTTCAGCTGATCGGCGGGGGCCCCCTGGCCGCCGGCCACACTGAAGGGCCATTTAAATCTAGGACTGTGATGGTACTTGATAGTGTGTATATTATTTGTTTTTATGTAGTTCCATTGATAATTTACAACCTGGAAGAAGGCTATGAAACATCCAGAGAATCCTGGATGCATGTTGTTGCTGATAGCATCTCCATTGTCTATTGAAATGTTGTAATAGGGCTACACTGCTCACAGTTAAATATTGGGACCAACTCAAAAAAAAATTTTTGGCTGCTTATACAAACTTTGGAGTAGGTGTTAACCATTCATTGTTCCTTACTTGTGAAACTTTAAATAATTTTCTTTGAATAAGTGGAAACCTATACCTTGGAGGAATTGTTTGTAAAATTTATATTGTTGGAATCTCATATGCTATATGATAGTAAAGTTTAATCATTAGTATGCAATAAACATTTTGTATATAGTGTTGCTTTGTTATTTATAATCTCTCTACACCGTGTGTTCCTGGTTTTGCTTGTAATAAAAAGTAAAGAGGCATTTTGCCCCAAAGAATTGAACAGGAGGAAATGTAAGTCAATAATTAGGCATGCAAAAAAAAAAAAGATTTTGAGAAGTAGGTTGCTAAAAGCATCAAGACAAACAATAAACATTTTAAAAAATATATCTAGAGCAGGAAACCAGCCAGAGAAGCAGTGGGGCCTTTGGATGACAAAAGGATTGCTAAAGGAAGCTGGGGAGCTGGCAAAGCTCAATGACTTTTTTGCTTTTGTGTTCACTGTGGAAAGTGTGCAGCACATACCCATGCCACAGCCCCTATTTTCAGGAAGGGAGTCTGAAGAACTGAGCCAAATTGAGGTCACCAGAAATGAAGTTCTAGACCTACAGGGGAAATTAAAAACTGATCAGTCTCCAGGTCCTGATGGCATGCACCCAAGAGGTCTCAGATGTGAGATAGTTGTGATATAATTGTGAGATAGATATGAGATACTAACCTGTATATGTAAGCTATCACTAAATTCAGCTGCCGTACCAGAAGACTGGAGAGTAGCAAATAGGACACCAATTGTTAAAAAGGGATCCAAAGCGGAACCAGGAAATTACAGGCCAGTCAGCCTAATGTCTTTCTCAGGCAAATTAGGAATTCTTTGAGAAAGCGATTAAGCATGTTGACAAGGGTGACCTGACAGACATAATATACCTGGACTTTCAAAAAGCTTTGGTCCCTCACCAAAGAGTCCTGAGTAAACTTAGCAGTCATGAGGTAAGAGGGCAGATTCTTTTATGGATTAAAAACTGGTTAAATGACAGGAAACAAAGAGTAGGAATCAATGGACAGTTCTCACAATGAAGGGAAGTAAGCAGTGGGGTCCCACAAGTATCAGTGTTGGGGGCCGGTACTATTTAATTTATTCATCAGTGATCTGGAACTGGGGGTGAGTAGTGTGGTGGCCAAGTTTACAGATGACTCCAAATTATTCAGAATGGTGAAAACCAAGGCTGCCTGTGAAGAGCTCCAAGAGGACCTCCACAAACTGGGCATGTGGGCAACAATGTGGCAAATAAAGGTCAAAGTTGTTAAGTGTAAGGCGATGCACATTGGGACAAAAAAATCCCAAGACTAGTATAGAATCATGGAATCCCAGAGTTGGAAGGGGCTGTAAAGGCCATCTAGTCCAACCCCCTGCTCAATGCAGGACCAGCCTAGAGTATCCCTGACAAGTGTTTGTCTAGCTGTTGCTTAAAGACTGCCAGGGAGAGCAGTCTTACTTAGTACTAAGTAAGAATAATATTACATTTTAATAGTAGGATGTTATTTTTTTAGAGTCAGGAGATCCACAAGGATTGGGGGGGGGCATTTCATTTTCTCCTACCCCATTATTCTTTCCCTTCCCTGAAATTCTCTACAGCCTCTCTCCTTTTTTCCACTTCTCTCCTTCCCACCCACCAGCCAACCTACCTCTATCTGCCCCCAGTCTTCAGCTTCCCTCCTTCCCTTCCCCTGGCAGCCTCTCCCTTGGAATTCTCTGTATGGTTCCAGCCACTGGGTTCCAGTTGCACAGTGGAGAATCTACAAGTACTTGCAGGGGACACCTCATGTTCCCCTGCACTCCCCTCCTAATACTATTTCCTCTTTTTCCCCCTCTGGCAAGCCTAGGGCTGCCAAGTGGGGGCGGGGGGCAGGTAAACCCCCGCTTTGGAGGCCCAATTTCCGCCGCTGTGTAATCGGGCCCCGGGGGGAACTCCGCCCCCCGAAGTGCAGCGTGGCTGCATCACCAGAGGTGATGCAACCACGTCAACCACGTTGGGGGCGTGGCCCGGATCGTTGGAGGGAAAACTCTATGGTTTTCCATCTGACGATCCTGGCCATGCCCCCAACGTGGTCGACGTCGCGCGTCACTTCCGAGGACGGCTCCAGGAGCCCAGCGAGGCTCCCCCGCCGGTGAGTTTTTTGGATTTGGCAACCCTAGGCAAGCCCCATATTCTCACCTTTCCCCACTTTATTTTTTCCAGCCAGATTCACACAGGAGGAATTATGAGATTAAAGTTTTGGCCCTTTTAATTTACATGTATAGAAGTTCTGCCTTTGTATATAATTGGCAATTAGCAACACATCCATTGTGTTTGATTAATATCTTGGTATTACTTGAAAGCATGCACATTTTATCCCTATCTAAAGGTACACATTTATTTAGATATGCTGGGCCTGAAAAGTACCAGTATATCTGCAGAAACTCACACGTGCCGCTTTGAATTCTTCATAAAGTTATTTGTCTTTTTCAGTAGGACAAAGCACTTCCATGTATAAATCTAATAAATCTCTGTAGTATACATTACTGAATCCCTACTGTTTGACTACCACACAAGACATTGTGACTTGAAAGCTGTTATTAATTTCTAGAGTACTATCCTTGTGAATAAATGTATTAATTTGTTGTTTCCTGTGGTATATTTCTAAACTATAATTCTATTGCACAGATGCATCAAGCCAAGACTGTATTTGGTTATCTTAACAGAATCTCTTGTATCCATAATTATTTGCACAAAGCAGCTGTAGGATCTTTGTGATATATCTCAAAAAACATGACTGCCATGGATTTCTATTGGTGGACAAACACACTCACACACACCCTTTGATGATTTCCATTAGAAACTTCACATAATGAACACTTCTGCCAGGGATGATTATGTACAAACACTCTCAACCAAACAGAGCGCAATGCCTAAGAATCTTTACACATCCAGGTTGTAGAATAATGGCACTTCGGTAGGTTTCTTGATGATAATTATATGGGAACCAAGGTTACTGAGGGCAGCCCTTCATATTACAGCATCACCAGTGGAGCTTTAACAGGCCATGTGCTTCTATTAATAGGGGCACATCTGTTCCAAAGACCTGCATAATGCAGGTGTCTACATCTTTGGTGTCTGTGTATGTCTTTTAATTATACACTAGCTATTTAGACAGGCATAAGAAGTACCTCTGCACCCAATTATTGGTGCTTAAACTCTTTGGCCTCTGCTCAGCAAAAAAGCTGCGCATCCTCTACTGTGTTTGGTGAGTTTCTCCCTGCCAGCCGGGAACGTATTAACAGAGGAAAGAGCCGGTCAAGTGTTACAAGGAAGGGCCACTCCAATAAATGGGTTTCTTTGTATTTTGGGATGCCAGACCATCATTTCACTTTGCATTTCAGATCTGAGTGACAAGATTTTTTGTTTGGATCCCTTACAGTGATTTTGTTAATTTTTAAAAGAAGTCTTCTTACTGGCATCCGTATCATTTAAATGTGTGGGGAAATACACAGCATCCCGATTTGCATACACTATTGTGCCTAGGCCAAAGGGATTCCCTTAGGCTTCTGGAAAACCTTCAGGGCAACCCTTGACCCAGTGAATATAAGAGCAATCATCCTCCTATTCAGTGAAATGTTGACGAAATAGTAGCCCTTGCCCTTAAAAAGTTTAGATTGAGACCAATGCATCTATGTAACATCTTAAAGGAATTTTGGCCTCCATGTATCTTGGAAAATTAAAACGAGTCTATGCCCTTGTAATATGTCAGAAGGATTGTTCCGCTGGAAGTGGCTCAGGCCCTATGGGTCTAACTGCCACAAAAGGTGGTCCCACCAGTGCCCTTGAAGGATCATACTATCTAGGGCTGCCAGCCTCCAAATGGGGCTTGGAGATCTCCCAGAATCACAACTGATCTCCAGATGACAGAGATCAGTTCCCCTAGAGAAAATGGCTGTTTTGGAAGGTGGATTGCATGGCATGATACCCTGCTGAAGTCCCCGTCCTGCACAGGCTCCACCCCTAAGTCTCCAGGAATTTTCCAACCCAAAGCTGGCAACCCTACAAGCATCCATACTGCAACAAAAACATCATGGCATAGGGAAAAGCAGAACAGTATTTCAATGGGATTGCCAACTGCAATCCTAAAGAGTTGGTCAAACCTATTGCACTTGGCAAGATTAGAAGGTCAGTGGAGTTTCCTTCTCATGGACCCTTCACAGCTATTGAAAGGAGGGTGGCAGAAACCATTGTTTCATTCCTTTTTTAAAACCTTGGCTGGAGCAGATATAGCAACTTGATTAATAGCTGTAGCTCAGAATATGATGGGCACAAAATCCTGGAAAAATTAAGCAACCGGAGGATGGGGAAATGACAAGAACAAATTGCTAAAGTGGGAGGACTGGCTACATTTCTCCTGAACCTCCTCCTTCCATTCCTTCATTACTTTCTTCTTCTTTTGTTGCAAAGTCCCAGTTTCTTTCCCGGATCTTCGGCAATAAATTATTATTGTTATACTGCCAGAGACAATTCCCTGATGTGCCACTCAAGACTGTACGTTCAATTAAAAATGACAAGAGAGGCATGCATGGATAACTTTGGGGCAAAAGGGAAATGAGAACGGGCTCCTCAATGAAATATAAACCTTATCTATCTGTAGATGTGGGGAGGAGTTTCCATAAGGAGTGTGTGTGGGGGGGAAGGGTATGTGTTCCTACGTTTTCTTCCCCGGAGATGGCATCCAACAAAATCAGTCGCTGGCTTGATTAAGTCTGCATGGTTTTTTTCTTGACCTCATTAAGAGAGTCAGCTGATGGATTTCCAGATCAATTTGTATGCAAATGTAACAGAAATGGAGTTGCAGAGTAACAACTGAGCTGTCCAACTTCCCAGGCTCCTTGCGAGATCATTTCATCTCGGCACATGCAAAAGGGAGCAATAAACGAGAACTGGAGAATCCAGGCATTACAGGTCTCATCACTCTGTGCTTGGTCTACAAAACACCCATTAGCGTTTCCCCCCCCAAGGCAGACTTATTGAATTGTTTTCACAAACAACCCTCCTCCTCCTGGCAGTGCATGGAAGCCGTTTCTTTGAATCCGCCTGAATCACAGGAAAGCTCTGATCATTATCCCACAATGTATCGAATTATTGCTCATTGAAGGGTCCTTCTGTCAATCTAGATAAGGGGCACATCCTAGGCTACCACTGGGATGCAGACCCAGGTTTTTTTAAAAAAACATACTCCTTATTTGGGCTCAGGGACAGTGCCGAATTTCAAGCACAGACTGTTGTGCTTCGAAAACGCTGGTTTCTGCCATCGTGTCTCCCCCCTCTGAACAAAACTGCACTCATCTCTTTTCCTGATCACATTAATAATATTCAACAAAAATATCACCATTAAAATGAGCACCCACTTTTGTATTAGTTGCATAGAAAGGACTTTACATTGAAATCTAGTGTATAGATGGCATTTCCCAGTGGTGCCGAAAAAGCATAAAATAAGCCGACCAACATGAGCAACTCAACAAAAAGGCTTACAACAAAATTTAAAAGGGGGGGGGGTGTATTCAGGCATCGCTGTTCCGCAGGGGCCTGTTCTGTCCCCCATTGCAATTCAACATCTACATGAAACTGCTGAGTTATGGTGTGCATCAGTACGCTGATGATACGCAGCTCTATTACGCCTTTTCATCTTCCGCAGGTGAGGCTGTGGATGTGCAAAAAGGGTGCCTGACCATGATAGTGGACTAAATGAGGGGTAACAAACTGAAACTCAGTCCAGACAAGACTGAGATGCTGTTGGTAGGCAATTCCTTTGACCGGATGGGGGGTGTTCAACCTGTTCTAGAGGGTGTCGCACTCCCCCTGAGGTTTGTAGCTTGGGGGTGCTCTTGGATCCATCAGTGACTCGAAGTGTTTTCTGTCAGCTTCAGGTGGTAGCCCATTTGCACCCCTATCTGGACATGGATAGCCTGGTTTTAGTGATCTGTGCTCTGGTAATCTCCAGATTGGATTACTGCAACACACTCTATGTGGGACTGCCCTTGAAGATGGTTTGGAAGTTACAGCTGGTGCAGAATGCAGCAGCTAGACTAATAGCTGGGACCCGAAGGTCCGAACATGTAAGACCAATTCAGGCTTGCCTGCATTGGTTGCCTGTGTGTTTCCAGTCCCAATTTAAGGCGCTGGTTTTAAACTATAAAGCCCTACACAGCTTGAGACCAGTGTTCCCTCTAAGCTGAGCTAGCTCACTGTTTTTTTTAGCTTCTGGCTCACAGATTTTTGTCTTAGCTCAGGAAGGATGGCTCCAAAGCAAACTAATTTATGCAGTAGCCAAGTCGCTTGCTCACAACTTTAAAGACAATAGCTCACAAAATAGAATTTTTGCTCACAAGACTCCACAGCTTAGAGGGAGCATTGCTTGAGACCACAATACCTGTCAGAGCACCTCCCCTGCTTCGATCTACCCAGAAACTGTACTCAACCTCTGGGGCCTTCCTCCGGGTGCCGACTCCTTGAGAGGCTCAAAGGGTGACAACTATGGGGAGGGTTTTTTGGTGGTGGTCCCCTGCCTTTGGATCAGGCTCCCAAGTGGGGCCTGCCTGGCACCAGACGTGCCATCCTTCAGGTGCCAGGTCAAGATGACTCTCTTCACAGAGACCTTCAAAGATCTTTTCAGACATTCAGGGCTGCGACATGATTAGCGAGGTGGTGCTAACTGTTCTTGTTGTTTTTACTCTTTTTTTTACTGTTTTTAATGTTTTATATTAATTCCTATTTATTTATTGCATTTTACTGTTTTGTATTGTTGTAAATAGCTATGGGTAATATAGAAATGCAAGTGATGATGACGACGACGACGACGAGAATATCATAGTCAGTGCTTGGAGAATTATATCCTTTCTTCTTAGAAACAGAACTCCAAATTCCCCATCCCCTTAGGAATAGCATCTCATAGATTTGCTCTGCTAGTGGCGGTGCATTTCTCTGGTGCAAGGCACCTTTCCCAGATGTAAGAGAGTGTTGCACTAGCTGTAGAACCTCCTGTATCAAGGGAAGAGCCCTGAGCCTAGCAAATCCAATTTAATAAATAAGGTCACTTGCACAGGAAGAATGCACCACTTTTAGTGGAACATATCTCTGGGAATCACCCCCCCAGGCTGTTCTAGAGGGTCCCCTGACCCCCCAGCAGCAGTTTTCAGGGAACTCAGAGGACTGCCACAGGTAGAGTACAGTAGGAAAGATCCATTTAATGAGTGAAGTTCTACTATCAGTTCTTTGGATCTACCCAAATGAAAGCTTAATACTCTAAAGTGACTTCTAAAGAACGAAAGATCTTTGGATCTACCCAAATGAAAGCTTAACACTCTAAAGTGACTTACAGTTCTAAAGAACGAAACAAACATACCACAAAAGGAAGAAAATAGAAATCCATGTCATCAAACAAGTGGGGAAATGTGCAAGAAAAAAGATGCAACATTCCTTTTAATGGGCATCCTTGGCCAAGGTGGCCTTCAAAGGAGGTGCGGAACCACTTTACTGCTCCATCAGTCTCACTTCAGTACAAAA
This sequence comes from Gekko japonicus, assembly GCF_001447785.1. Lineage (NCBI taxonomy): Eukaryota > Metazoa > Chordata > Lepidosauria > Squamata > Gekkonidae > Gekko > Gekko japonicus. The sequence goes on from NW_015169175.1 coordinate 2,141,276, forward strand.
GGAAACATGGAGGTAGACAAGCTCATCATGAATAAGGAACAACATATAGCAGATGAACTGGCATTGCACGAAACTGTTCTAGGTAAATAATGTTATGCTAGGGCACAACATTTTCCCAAATAAACATGACAACGTACTGTAACTAAGCTGTGACAATATGTGAGCCTAGCTGCATGTTTTAATGTTACACTTGTCCTCCACAGGAACTTTTATTTAGATGTCCACTGTGAGTCCCCCACTTGGGAGCTGTTCTCCACCACTTGGGACCCTGATTCAGACTGAGATTGCAAAATGCAGGAATAAAAGACTTCTGCTATAAACATTTGCAGCCGCTAAGGGGTAAATAGTGCCCCCATGCCTTTCAAGTCAGGAAGACGAAACTTCAGGATCGGCATGTGCACCTAAAAATTATGTTCCCAGCATGGAATGTCCCCATGGAGGGGATATGTTACATGTTGTCCCACCAGTGGGCCTCCCACGCCCCCTGTGCCACCGTCAGTTCTCACCAGCCAGTCTCCAGAGCCCCACACACACACCATCACCAGCCATCACCAGCAGATCCCCCACACCCCCTCTGTCATCAGCTACCACCAGCGAGCCCCTCATGGCCCCTCCACCATCACCCACTGCCCCAGCAGCCCCAGGTACTTCTCCACTCACCCAGAGGCTCGGGGAACCAAGGAGCAGGGCAGCCGAAGATGCTGCCAGCGCGACATCCACACCTTGGCACCTTGAGGGGCACTGACCGAACGTCCATAGCTACAGAGGGAGGGGAAACAACCCCTGGATAGGAGACGGACGGGCCAGGCCACAGGCCCGGCGCAGGGGCCCACCCCAGAGCCCAACAGCCAGAGCCAGGTGGGAAACAGCAGCAGCATCCCGCCCAACAGCCAGAGATGCCAGGAAACAGGGCCTCGCCCGAGGGTCGGCATCTTTACCTAAGTAGGGGGGCGGGCTGAGGAAGGCAGAGGCAAAGCCCTGGGGGCAGGGAGGGATATAAGGAGGGCAGCATGGAGGGGCTGAGGATTGCCTGAGTCTGTTGAGCCATCGCCCAGAGAGAGGAAGGCCAGCGATGCAGAGAGAGTCAGGGAGGGTCGGTGACGGAACCCCCTCCCAGCTCATGCAGCTGAGGCCCCTGCTGCCCCCGGGGACATGCCACCAGTGTGGCAGGGCTCCTGCGAAGCTCAGACTCGAGCGACAGTGAGGAGGGGTCCACAAGCTCGTGTGACAAATGTGATATGTCGTTAGGCTTTTAAGCCCAGTATTGGATTTTTCTTTTCCACTGTAAAAGGTAAAGGTTCCCTTGCTCGAAAGCCAGTCGAATCCGACTCTAGGGTTGCGGTGCTCATCTCCGTTTCAAAGCCGAAGAGCCAGCGCTGTCCGAAGACGTTTCCGTGGTCATGTGGCCGGCATGACTCAACACCAAGGCGCACGGAACGCTGTTACCTTCCCACCGAAGTGGTCCCTATTTATCTACTTGCAATTTCTTGCTTTCGAACTGCTAGGTTGGCAGGAGCTGGAACTAGAGACAGGAGCTCACCCTGTCTTGCGGCACCCGGGTCTTGAACCACTGAACTACTGACCTTCCACAGCCTGCAGTTCAGCGTCTTAACCACTTGAGCCACCGCAGTACAGAACAGCAGAAGACTGGGGAGGGTTATGTAAATGTCCCAAGCAACTGCAGGTCATGAGCCCACTGAATGATGCATCAGAGTCACTTCTCTGGCTCTAAAAAGTAGCAAAAGAACGGACATGCAAGCCACTGTGGTTTCAGTTTTTTATATCATCTGTTAATGTGTGAATGGTGAAGCTGCGCATCAAGAAGATGCAAGGGTTTAGACATGTGCGGATCCAGTGATCTGGCCATGTGGAGATGCATGAGTTCTCCATTGTTGAAAATGTTCCCAGTCCCCCTGGGAAATGCAACTCTTGGCAAATCCAAGATGAGGAAGAACCGGAATAGCTGCCAATCCTAGGATACCCGTCAACTTTCTGGTCTTTACTACTATGACCTGCGCTCTATTCCATTTTCTAGTGTCCAGCTTTGTAAATTGAATGTTCTTTTCTTTGCGAAAACCCAGCTATGTGAAGCCTCACTGGCAGATGAATTAAGGACATCAAAGCTATTATTCTGCTTAATGGATGCTACAACTTGACCAGCTTTCATTTATTTTTGTGTGCCACAAGTGAGGGTGTATATGAAGGACCCTTCTTCACTGTGAGGCAGATTTTCCCCGCCAAAATTCTTAGTTCCCTTCAGTTACTGAGCCGGCCCCCAGTAGCATGATAATATTTATAAATCTGAATGTCCCACCCTGTGACAGAATCTGCTTTGGCTTTTGCCCAGCCCAGGAACTTGTCAGGAGAAAACGGGAGCCCTCTTTTTTTTTAAGATCCCTTGGAATGGCACTGGATATTGTGTAAGGTGAAAAATGATAATAAAACATATTTAATAGGCTGTGATGGTATGGGGTAGTCAGGAATCGGAATGGCTGAGGTAAACATTGGTAAAACAGTATATTTTTCAGTTGACAGACAAGATGGTGTTGTAGCAGCTTATCAGTGAGAGATGGTTGACTAAGTCCTTTGGTTTCAGCTACAATGTTTCTGCATATCGTTTCCTAATAAGTGCTCAGGTTTTCTTTTAGTGTATCAAATTCTTTCCCCTTTTCTGAAATCACAATGTGTCTTCTTTCCCCTGAGTAGTGTATAACCTTTCAACACAGACCAGGGACTGCCTCAGTGCCAGTTCCCTAAGGAGCTGTGGTGGCTCAAGTGGTTAAAACGCTGAACTATAGGCTGTGGAAGGTCAGTAGTTCAGCAGTTTGAGACCCGAGTGTGCCGCATGACGGAGTGAGCGTCCGTCTCTAGTTCCAGCTCCTGCCAACCTAGCAGTTCAAAAGCAAGAAATTGCAAGTAGATAAATAGTAGATAAACTTCAGTGGGAAGGTAACAGTGTTCTGTGCGCCTTGGTGTTTAGTCATGCCGGCCACACGACCACGGAAATGTCTTTGGACAGTGCTGGCTCTTCAGCTTTGAAATGGAGATGAACACCGCAACCCTAGAGTTGGATTCGAGTGGCTTTCGAGCAAGGGAATCTTTACCTTTTAATGCTCCTTAACATATCATACAAGCCATCCCAGGCCATAGGAGGCCCAATTCACACCTCATTATGATAAAACGTAATGCTCAATAATTCCATGGCCTTATATGGCAAGCCTGTAGTGTTATCTCCATACTGTACCAAAATGCCTAGGGCAGTTTGCTGGGTTTGAATTTCATGGTTTAGTTGACATTTCAGCCTAGAACATGCCAGCTCTCACTTTTCCACAGTATCCTATACCTGTTCCTGGGCATGTGCGACATTCAGTAGTTTGCTGCTAAACATGGGAAGTGCTTCCGTTGAAAAGTTTTGTAATTGTAGTGATGTTAGTTATTATGAATGCTCTGTCTATATTTCTTTAATTTTGACTTCTGGTTCACAGTTGCAGATTCTCTTACTTGTACATGCACGTCTGAACTCATCCTTAGAGCTGTGGGACGCAGGACACAGGAACATTTGATCCTGAGTGAGACACTTGTCTATCCAGTTATAGTATATGATATTATTGAGACATAGGTGCAGCCACAATATGGTGTCAACCTCCATTTGTGGCCTGGAGGTCTCCCAGAGTTACAGCGGTGGGAAAAAATGCTCCCTCTAAGCTGTGTAGTTCTGTGAGCAAAAATACTACTTTTTGAGCTACCAGCATTAAAGTCGTGAGCAGGTGATTTGGCTACTGCATAAATTAGTTTGCTCTGAAGCCACCCTTCCTGAGCTAAGACAAAACTGTTTGAGCCAGAGGGTAAAAAACTTTGAGCTAGCTCACGCTAAGTCAGCTTAGAGGGAACACTGGAGGGGACCATTATGTAACTGCTAGTGACATTATACATTGCTGGTAGGGTTGCCAGTCCAGTCCTTGCAACCCACATGAGGTTTGGGGCAGGGACATGGGGAGCACAATGGCAGTTGCATCACTACCCCACTTGTAGGGATTGATGTAGGGTAGCTTTAGGAACAGCTTGGAACTCTATGGTAAAACCATAGAGTCTTCCTAAAGCTACCCTAGGTAACCTCTGGGTTTTCTGCAGAAGTGACTTAGTCACACAGCCAATGTTGCCATTTAAATTTTTCCCCCTTCTTCTTCTGCTCAGAGTGCTGGTGGACAACTAGGGCAAACAAAGAATGACTATCTTCAGAGGCTGCAACTTTTCCCTCCCATGCCAATGGGAGGTGAAACCTGGATCTCTTACACCCAAGATAATCCAGGGTAACCCAGGGTAACCCAGGGTAAATCTGATTCTCCCTGGCTATAAATTATACAGAAGCAGGAA
>NW_015169175.1:2145684-2146424 GCF_001447785.1 Gekko japonicus
CAGGAATGCTTCATCATCCACTGGTTCAAGTCACAATCTGCTCACCTGTTGTGATCAGCACAGTTGAATATTCACCAAACAGTTCATCTTTGTTCAAAGAGTTTATTGCTTTTGTTATGTTTTACGTGAGCTCTGCCCCTTGTAAGCTGCCCTGAGCCCGCTTGCGGGGAGGGTGGGGTAAAAATGGCAAAAATAAATAAATAAATAAATAAATATATTTGGTTGTGCAAAAAACAATAACATGATTGTGCATGCAAGGTCACGTACTACTGCTTCCATACAGCTTTTCCCATTGCCCCTGCATCCACTGCCACTGCCATCTCCTTCTCTTCTTTACATGCACAGCCATTAATACTTTACAAATTGTGAGGTGAATCCACGCATCTCTTATTACTGCCTTTTGATAATTATTAATGGGAAACTGCAGTTTTTGTGAACTTAATACTTTACAAATTGTGAGGTGAATCCATGCATCATTACTGCCTTTTGGTAATTATTAATGGGAAACTGCAGTTTTTGTGAACTTCCTAATCCTCTGGTAATCAGCTGTCAATATACAGTGATTACTTGACTTTTTTGTCACCTTTAAAGTGGATCCATAACAGAGCTGTGATCCATATTTCCCTGTCAACTTCTATATCCCAATTAACACTCAAGGGCTGAAGAGCCACCCATTGTGTTCTGCCTCCTTCTCTCTCTCTCTCTCTCTCTCTCTCTCTCCCCACCCCCCCCCAGACAGC